>NC_135971.1:19244567-19307067 GCF_053455715.1 Rhinoraja longicauda | reverse complement strand
TGGAAATATCCTCTCCACGTCCATTCTATCCAAACCTTTCACTATTTTGTATGTTTCAATTAGGTCCCCCTCATTCTCTGAAACTTCAGCGAGTGCAGGCCCAGTGCTGACAAACGATCATTATAGGTTAACCCACTCTTTCCTGGGATCATTCTTGTAAACCTCCTCTGGAGCATCTCCAGAGCCAGCACATCTTTCCTCAGAAATGGTGCCCAAAATTGTTCACAATATTACAAATGCGGCCTTACCAGCGCCTTATGGAGCCTCAACATTACATCCCTGCTTTTGTATACAAGCCCTCTTGAAATAAATGCTGGCACAGAGTTTGCTTTCCTTACTATCGATTCGACTTGCAGATTAACATTTTGGGAATCCAACACCAGCACTCCCAAGTCCTTTGCACCACCATTTTCTGGATTCTGACCCCCATCTAGAAAATAATCTATGCCTTTATTCCTACCACCAAAATGCCCGACTCCACACTTTGAGATATATATTAAATATTGATCTTCACCTTTCATTTCACAGGAACAGTCACACAACCTTCAGTCCAAGATCACATCCCAGTTTGCTGAACAGCACCAGATTCTCACTGAGAAAGAGCAGCGTGTACTGGCAGATATCCGGGAGGAAGAGAAGAAGATTCTAAATGTAATGGAGAAAAATCTTCGAGAAATTGAAGAGAATTTAAATTCCATTCAGGAGGAACTCTGTAGGTTGCAGCAGCAGATGGATCAAAAGGACAGTGTGGTGTTTCTGAAGGTGAGGGGTTACACTACAGTCTGGTGAAGTGAAAGTGCAGTCACAAAATGGTGGGTGACATTTCTGAAATAAATGCTGCATTTACCAGTAATTGAGAACTGGGTAAATGTTTCATCTGTTCCAGTTGTTGTTGTTCCCAAACTAATTGGCCTCCCACATAATCTATGGGATCTCAGGACTGCCTGGCCGGAATGTAGAGAGGTGTTTGTATTCTGTAGAGCTCAAAACTACGACGGCTGATTCTATATCTGATCCTAAGGAACATGAATGAACAGAGGGCAGTAAATCTCTGGGATTCTCCAACCCACAGACTCTGAGAGGTTTAACCTGTTAGACGTATTTATACCAGAGGAAGATACATTTTTGAAAATTTGTGGAACTGAAATCAAAGGAAATGGGACAAAGCGGAGGCGTTCAGTCCTGGGCTAGATCAGCCATGACCACATTGTGGGGGTTAACATTGAAATCTAGAACGTGGCGCACACATCAGATTGATCATCTATATCAATAGACAATAGGTGCAGGAGGAGGCCATTCGGCCCTTTGAGCCAGCACCACCATTCAATGTGATCATGGCTGATCATTCTCAATCAGTACCCCGTCCCTGCCTTCTCCCCATACCCCCTGTCTCCGCTATCCTTAAGAGCTCTATCTAGCTCTCTCTTGAATGCATTCAGAGAATTGGCCTCCACTGCCTTCTGAGGCAGAGAATTCCACAGATTCACAACTCTCTGACTGAAAAGGTTTTTCCTGATCTCGGTTCTAAATGGCCTACCCCTTATTCTTAAACTGTGGCCCCTTGTTCTGGACTCCCCCAACATTGGGAACATGTTTCCTGCCTCTAACGTGTCCAACCCCTTAATAATCTTATACATTTCGATAAGATCTCCTCTCATCCTTCTAACTTCCAGTGTATACAAGCCTAGTCGCTCCAGTCTTTCAACATATGATAGTCCCTCCATTCCGGGAATTAGCCTAGTAAACCTACGCTGCACGTCCTCAATAGCAAGAATATCCTTCCTTAAATTTGGAGACTATAACTGCACACAGTACTCCAGGTGCGGTCTCACTAGGGCCCTGTACAACTGCAGAAGGACCTCTTTGCTCCTATACTCAACTCCTCTTGTTATGAAGGCCAACATTCCATTGGCTTTCTTCACTACCTGCTGTACCTGCGTGCTTCCTTTCAGTGACTGATGCACTAGGACACCCAGATCTCTTTGTACGTCCCCTGTTCCTAACTTGACACCATCAGCAGTGGGTGGTCACCTTGGGGGAATTTGCTCTGTTTGTTTTACCCACCTTTGTTCACCAAGAAAGACATCCCATTCCACATCATAGACAGGCCATTCGGCCCATCCTATCCAGTCAAGATTTCTGCTCCACTCAACATCCCTCCCATCTACTCACCACACCCGGTAACAATACCTTGAATACCAGGAGTGCTCACGTATTTATCCCGCTTGCCCTTAAATTATCTCTGCTGTTGGCTTCAGTCCCTCCAATGCAAGTGAGGTCCATGTTCTCATGACTGCATTCCATTCAGTATTTATTGAAGACCACGTTACATTTCAGCATTGATTTTTGCTCTTCCATCGATTAGAGATATTTCATCCCCCCCCCCCCCACATTTAAATCCACCACTAAACTTAAATTCTATCTTATCATTCCTGACATCTTCTCCAGATAAAATCCCACGACCTGCCCAGTCTTTGCATTGAGCTCCACCCTCTCAGTTATGGCATCATTCGCATGAACACTCCTTGTGCTTTTCCCCATCGTTCTACATCTCTACGGCAATATCAGCTTTCTATCTGCATGGCTGTGGCGATAAGAGTTGGGAAATGGGAATTATCAGAGGGTTGTGGAAATGTGGAGAAATTCCCGCTGTCGGGATGAGGACGTAACATCTCAGTCAATTGAGATTTGTGTTTTATTTCTTTCAGGGGGAAGCTGGTCGCAAGCGAAGGTAGGACATGCTCTTGATGGAAACATAAGTTTTTGTGGATCAACTCAAAACATTTCTGATGCTCAGTTGATAACCGGCTGTTAAATATTCGCAGGGTTCGTGATGAAGCCAAACCACTGTCGGTGGTAGACGATGCCTTGCCAATTGAAAAGTTTCATTGCCCTGTTTCATTGAACACAGCATTTAAAGAAACATCTGATGACTTCAAGCAAGGTAAAGCTTATACCTTTTCCATTGTTCTTGTTCCTGACATCTTTAAGTAATAGGTGTACGAAGGAACTGCAGACGCATGTTTAAATCGAAGGCAGGCACAAAATTCTGAAGTAACTCAGCGAGAAAGGCAGCATCTCTGTGGAGAAGGAATAGGTGACTTTTCGGGTCGTGACCCTTCTTCAGTCTGAAGAAGGGTCTCGACCCAAAATGTCACCCATTACTTCTCTCCAGAGATGCTGCTTGTCCCTCTGAGTTACTCCAGCATTTTGTGTCCACCTTCAATTGTGTCTATCTTTAAGTAATACTTAGATGCAAAGATTAATGGTATTTGGGACTGAAGGGAAATTGAAGATTTGATCTCCCACCAAGCTCATCTGCTGGGAAGCATCGCAGAGTCAGAGAGTTTTGCAGCACAGCAACAGGCCCTTTGACTCAACTCGACCATGCCAACCAAGTTGTCGAAACAAGCTAGCCCCACTTGCCTGAGTCTGGCTCATATCCTTCCAAGTCTTTCTTATCCACGTATCTACCCAATTGTCTGTGAACTGTTGTAATTATACCTGCCTCGACCCCTTCCTCTGTCAGATCGTTCCACATCTACACTACACACTGACTGAAAAACCTGGTCCTCAGGTCCTTTTTATTGTTTCCACTCTCATCTTAAACTGATGCGCTCGAGGTTCAGACTCTCCGACCTTGGGTAAAGTATTGTGGCTAATCACCTTAGCTGTGCATCTTATACACATTGATAATGTTTCTCTGACAGGCTCCCAAGAAAAAATGTCCCAGTCTGAATAGTCTGTTCCAGGAATGAGTAGATTAACCTATGATGAACGTTTGTCGGCATTAGGCCTGTACTCACTGGAATTTAAAATGAGGGGGGACCTCTTTGAAAAATACAGAAGAGTGAAAGGCTTGGATAGAATGCATGTGGAGAGGATGTTTCCATTAGCGACAGAGTCTAGGACTAAAGGTCATAGCCTCAGAATTAAAGGATGTACTTTTAGGAAGGAGATAGATAGAGCTCTTAAGGATAGCGGAGTCAGGGGGTATGGGGAGAAGCCAGGAACGGGATACTGATTGAGAATGATCAGCCATGATCACATTGAATGGCGGTGCTGGCTCGAAGGGCCGAATGGTCTCCTCCTGCACCTATTGTCTATTGAGATAAGGGGAAATGTTTTTAATCAGAGGGTGGTGAATTTGTGGAATTCATTGCCACAGAAGGCTGTGGAGGCTGTCGTGGTTTTCTTTAGCTTCGAAATTAAGACAGGCGACACGGAGAATTCCTCGAGAAGTTAAAAGCCTTTATTTGCAAACAACGGCTGGAACAATCAGGAAGTCAACCGCATGACTGCCCTGACTGTTCACTTAGTACATCGGGCAGTCTATGTTTATAGGATTATTCCAAACCTTATCTTCTTTACATTACCTCATACCCACACTCCTGCTCTATAATAATTCATTTCTTTGCAGTCCTCCTGTCTGGTGTGCCACCATTAAATCCCATTTACTGCCTTACCCTTATCTTAATACTCTTATCTCTTCACACTCCCCCACCCATATTTTCTATTCTAGTCCATCCATCCTCCCAAGACATATGTCTTCTCTTCTCTTGCCACCATTATCTTTCATCCAAATGTGACAAGGCAAAGAGATAATGGTATACAGGCAATCCCTAAGTCAAAGGTTACCAAAGTAGGAATGCCTAAGGATTAAGTCTAAGGACCCAAATATGGAACAAGGGATCTAAGGACTGCTAACTGAGGAATAATGCCAGGCAAACTGAGGAATGCCTAAGAGTACACATGCTACACAGTTAACACTTGAATGTCTGAATTTTGTGCACTATACAAAATATATACTCCCATATATCCCCCTTTGAGACCTACATGGTCTCACAGAAAAAGAAAACTAACAGTCGCACATGTCATTGGCTTACGGCATAAACCTGATCATTGTTAGCCCCCACTTCAGGGTGTTGAGATATATAATGTGCAGCTCGTCGGTGTTCTTCCTCTATCATACTAAAGTCCTGGGTCACTAGGCCAAAACCCCACCCCCATTTGCCTGGGGTAGGAAAAAAGACCCAGCTACCCTTACAATCTATATCCCTGGTACTCCTCCAATGCAATTTGGTCGTCATTATAGTATTCTATCGGCGGGGTCTGCTTCCCTTGGAGGGTAGACGCGCTCTTATCCTGGAACAACGGGAACTGCTTCACAGTAGCTTGCAGGAGGAGAAATTTGATACATGGAAAAACACAACACAATATTATAGCAATTACAAGCAGGGCGATTTCAATAGACATCCCTTTTCTTAATGTCCCTTCGATTCCGCACCTGCTCCCCTGACCCTTGCAGGGCAACGTTAGGACCAGTCTGGTTCTGCCAAGTCCAAGTCTGCAAAGTCGAGGACTTCCAGGTTTGAGTTGGAAGAAGCAATGGTGGCCTCCCCCATGTCGCCTCCACCCATATTGTCGCGAGGAGGACAGGCGCCCACAACCTCATTTTCAACAACCTCAGAGTGACTAATGTCCCCCAAGCCTTCCTTTATGATCTGGTCAATGCTTGATCCTTCCCCTGTGTTTTCGTTCTCACGCTCGCTTACCTCTTCGCCTGTATTTTCGTTCTCTTGCCCGCGTACCTCGAGGTTATTCACAGGTTGTGGGACAGTCCTTGTACAATGATTGAGATGGTACCATGTAGACCGGCCCTCTACCTGGACGGCAGTCAGTGAGGCTTTAGTTACCGTGAACGGTCGTTCCCTTCTTGGCTCATTCCACCTTCGTCAAAAAGCTCGCACATAAACCTGATCTCCGGGTTTAATAGGTCCTTCTTCCTGGTCCACCTCTGGCTCCCTTTGCTTTTCCTGTGTATAAATAGACTTGTGTATCACAGTTAACTGTTGCATGTATCGTTTCACTTCCACCTCTAATTGTTCCAGGCTTGGTCCCTTGTAAGGACCTCTCCATCTGGGTATCAGTATGGGTCTGCCAGTGAGCATTTTGTGTGGTGTTAAATGAGTTATTCGATTAGTTTGCATGCGACAGCTCATTAATGCCAGTGGCAGGGCATCGATCCAATTTAACTTTGTGGTTGCACAAATCTTATTCAACTTAGCTTTCAACGTTCCATTAACCCTTTCTACCATGCCCTGAGACTGAGGGTGGTACACACACTCAAATCTTTGTTTCACTCTTAGGGTTTGCAGCACCAACTTAACTGTTTTTTGCATAAAAGCCGCTCCATTGTCGGAACTGATTTTGGTCGGTATGCCGAATGGTGGGATGACCTCGTCAGTCGGAAACTTGACTACAGTTCCTGCACCCACATCTTTAGACGGTATCGCCTCCGCCCATCTGCTAAATCTATCTATTACTACCAGCATGTATCTTTTCCCTCTTACCGTTTTCAGCATGTCCACATAGTCGATCACCAAGTGTCTAAATGGTCCTCCAGGCACAGGTATATGACCTATAGGTGTTATTAACATATCGGTAATACTATTTCTCTATTGCTCATTTTCAAACGGGGGTTGTGCATCGTGTTAACTGTGTTTTTCCCGAGAACCCTACAGTTTTAACAAATTTCCCTGACATGGGAAGGTGGGAGGCATACTGCGGCTGTACACAAGTATATGTGGCTCCAGTGTCTATCATCATAGGTGTTAACCGCCCTCCCAAAATTACCTGAACCATGGGTTCTTCTTCTGCCTCTCGCGTTATCATTGGGTAAAGTCCCTTCCCATCCAGGTTCTCTGGGCACCCCTAATATCTAGCATAGGGGTTCATGAGTCCAGTTGGGCCTCCAGTCGAGCCCGTTGGGGCCGAGCCTGGGTTAAAACACTGCTCATCCCCTGTGGGTTCCTGTTGGTATAGACCGGGCCACGGACAGTGTGGGCAGTCCCTCCTCAGGTGCCCTACCTGATTACATCCCCAACATGTTTTATCAACTATCAGTCTACTTACTGGCCTTCCTCGTCCCCTTCCTTGCGTCCCCCCTTGGGGGCCCCAGTCCTGTCGGGGCTGATTTCCTGATTTATTTTGTCCCTGATAGAGCATTTGAGGAAATGTTCCCCCAAAGACATTTATTATTGGCATGGGATTCTCTGGCCTCTGTCTGGCTCTGTCATAGGACCCACAATGCATCGGTGCATTGTTCATTTCTGCTGTTTCAGCCAGCTCTGTTGTTACTGCCAGCATTTTCTTTCCTTTTTCACGTTCTTTCTTTTTCAGTTCTTCTAGTTGTATTTGCATCACTTTTCTCTGCACCTCTTCATGCTGGTCCACCAGTCTTTGTCTATCCTTACGATATTTGTCAACTGCATGAACCAGGTGGTCCCTGAACTGGGAGTGGGGCATGGTTGTCAATCCCACCACTTCCTCCAGTCTGGATTTAACCGGAGGGGGCGTGGCATCCACCACAGCAGTCCGAAACAAAGTGGTCATTAACTCACCACTGTCTATTTGTTGTTCGGTTTCAAGTCTCCACATTTTCAGTTGATCCTCCAGATAAGCTGCTGGGTTCTCCGTGTCCCCCAGCGGGTCTCCCCTCAATGTCTTTAAGTCCACCTTGAGCGGGTAACAGTCTCTGAGGGCCTGCCATACCCTCGGTCTGAATAGGTCAAATGACTGGCCATCAATCATCGGGTTATTTGCGTTTTTTACCCCAGCCATTTCAAACAGCTCTGCTAATTTCGTGGTTCCCATTACCTTCACCAGTAGTGCCTTCAAATCTCCCATAGCCAATAACCGTCCCATAGTTTCCTCCTCAAAGGCCCTAATCCATTTTCCTGCCCCATCATATATGTTGGGCAAGGCGTTTCTCAGCCCTTCTAGGTCTCGGGTCACCCAAGGAATGTACTGGGTTTGTCCTGCCTTTTTCAGAAGTAATGGCATCATTCTCCCCCTCAGTTCCTGTATCCCGTTTGGCATCTCTTGTTGTGGTTCTACCTGTATGCTTTCCCACCTCATTCTTCTCTGGGCGTACCCCTGGCTTTCCTTTCTTTCTCTTTCCATATCTTTTTCCATCTCCCTCATCTCTATCTCTAAGCGCTTCATGGATGCCTCTATTTCCCTTCTACACTCCCTTGTTCTTTCCCCATCACTTTCTAATTGTGCTTCATTCTCACAGTTTTGCCTTCTCTCTGATGCCTGCTGATTACTCGCCTGTGTTTCTGTGTTGCTGTCTCCCTCATACTCCTCATTTGCTGCCTGACGGGTCTCATAAATCTTTCTGTCCCTGAGGTCCTGCAGCCTTCTGATGTCTGCTTCTCGTTCCTGTGCTTCTTGCTTCATCCTTTCCTTCTCTCGCTGTCCCCTTCTCTGTCTATATTCCTTTATGTCTTGCTCATCGTTCCAAACTGCGACTTATAGACAATAGACAATAGGTGCAGGAGGAGGCCATTCAGCCCTTTGAGCCAGCACCGCCATTCAATGCGATCATGGCTGATCACTCTCAATCAGTACCCCGTTCCTGCCTTCTCCCCATACCCCCTCACTCCGCTATCCTTAAGAGCTCTATCCAGCTCTCTCTTGAAAGCATCCAACGAACTGGCCTCCACTGCCTTCTGAGGCAGAGAATTCCACACCTTCACCACTCTCTGACTGAAAAAGTTCTTCCTCATCTCCGTTCTAAATGGCCTACCCCTTATTCTTAAACTGTGGCCCCTTGTTCTGGACTCCCCCAACATTGGGAACATGTTTCCTGCCTCTAATGTGTCCAATCCCCTAATTATCTTATATGTTTCAATAAGATCCTCCCTCATCCTTCTAAATTCCAGTGTATACAAGCCTAATTGCTCCAGCCTTTCAACATACGACAGTCCCACCATTCCGGGAATTAACCTAGTGAACCTACGCTGCACGCCCTCAATAGCAACTTCTCCCTATATCTCCCTTTCACCAAAGGGCACTGCGTTATTCCGTCCTGGCCGGAATAGGGAGGGGGATACCCAGGGTCCCTTAGGTTGGGGTACAGAGTTGATTTTTTCTCCTGAAGCTCCTGACTTTCATGCTGTTTTTCGGGTTTTTCACCCTTGTTTGGGGAAGTATTCTTTTCCTGGTATGCTTTCCTCAGCCTCTCTCCATCTATTTTAAACAATTTAAGCACGTCTAGTTCTTTTTCTTTTTTCGTTACTCGGATTTCTGATTTATCCTTAGGCCTATAGTTCTTAATTAACACTTCCATTTCATCACACGTGTTTGTATCAAACGTGCCTTCCTTGGGCCATTTCGGAGCCAATTTTTTCGTCCTTTTTTCCCATTTTTCAGAATGTTTTTTAATATCCTCTTTGGATACGGGGAATTTCTTACTTAGTAGTTCAACTGCAGTTATTGTATTCATTGTACTCGTCTTATTTTAGTGCACTTGGTCAGTCAGTTTAAATGCAGTCCTTGTTCTCACTCCGTTCCGTCTCTCTGGTCACTATACTACCTACTACGCTATTTCTATCTTCTACAGTTCTACTATATTCATTTAATATTTTGCAATTTTATTTTTTAATGTTATCCAATTATTCCAATTCTTGTTCTGCCCGTACAGACCCGTACTCACTTAGGGCGGTATCCACAGATCATCTGATACTGCCCGTACAGACCCCTAGCTAACCACAGTGGTATCCACAGGACGCCTTATCTTACTTGTGCAGATCCCTAGTTAACTAGAGCGGTATCCACAGGGCGTTTTATCCTGCCCGTCCAGACCCCTAGCCAACCAGTCCCCTATCCTCTTAGGGCGGTATCCACAAGGTCTTATTGACTTCACACAATCTTACTCGACTATTATCCACTTACCCCACTGCGCAGCCTTCTCGAGCAATCCTCCGGGTCTCATTTAAAAAAAAGTAATTTAACGATAGGTTCTGTTGGATCGGAGAGGCCCTTGGACCGCCTGGGCGCTCCTGTGCCACCAGTGGTCCCTGTTTTCAACAGGCTATTAGTCCAAATAAAGCGGAAAACCGCCTACCTTTTTTTTTTGCGGGTGGCCACCCTTTTTCCTGTTGTCCCGGGGAGCCCCTGACGGGCTTGGAAGCGCCTTTAGCTTGTCGTCCGTTATTGAACAGGCCTCTTTCCAATCCTGCCGACTACGCCAATTTTGTCGTAGTTACCGGTGTTCAAAATGAAGCAGATGACACGGAGAATTCTTCAAGAAGTTAAAAGCCTTTATTTGCAAACAACGGCTGGAACAATCAGGATGTCAACCATCTGACTGCCCACTTAGTACATCGGGCAGTCTATGTTTATAGGATTATTCCAAACCTTATCTTCTTTACATTACCTCATACCCACACTCCTTTCTTCAGTCATTCATTTCTTTGCAGTCACCCGTCTGTCCCGCCACCATTAAATCCCATTCAGTAATATATCCTTATCTCAATGCTCACATCCCTCCATACTTCGCCTCCCTTATTTCCCTGCTAGTCAATCCCTCACATCCATTCATCACCCCAAGGCCTATGTCTTTCTTTATCTGCCACCATTATCTTCTATTCTGGTTCATCCATCATTCCAACTCGTATGTTTCTCCTCCTCGCTCCACCATTAATTATCCGTCTGTGCACAGCAGTTACAGACACGTGTCAAGGGTAAAGAATGTCTAGAGCGCCTTAATTAGTTACAGAGAGGCGCCTAATGCCTAAGTAGTTACAAACCTTAAACAACAATGTTTAATGTATAAAATAATATCGTAACAATGTCTAATGTATAAAATAATATCGTATTATCTCCCATACTACATTTACATCCAAGTCTTAGAAATATAACATAAACAGCAGTGAACATCTGAAATGTTCTGCCCTAGGAGGTAGTGATAGGTCAGATTATTGGAATAGGCAAAGTGAACACAGATGGATATTTGAAGGATCGACAAATTGGCAGTTATGGAGAACAGGAAATGGTGCCATCTTAGATCAGTCAGGATCACATTGAATGGTGGAGTCGGCCTGAGGAGTGGAGCCTACTCCTCCTGCTATTTTCTTGTGATCTTTAGTTTTTTTCATACCTACAGCATGATAAACCTTACACAGAGTTGAATGCGGCAAAGATTGACAATCCTTGTCCCTGCGACAATGATTTTGCTGTGCGGTGTGAGATTGGGTAGTCTAGGCCTGTGTACTCGAGCGTTTGGGTGTATTCGAGGAGATCTCGGTGAAACAGAGTCCTTACAGGGCTCAGTGGGCTGGATGAAGGGAGGATGGTTCCCCTGTCAGATGGGTTTGGAGAGCGGGCACTCTCTCAGAATGTGGGTCGCACCGTGTAGGACAGAGATAAGGAGACATTACTGCACGCAGAGACTGAGGAACGACCCTGCACCGGTAGCTGTGGAGTCATTCAGTGCTCTTGGACCTGAGAGCCATGGTTGTACATTACAGAGGCTGGCCCTTTGGCCCATTGTGTCCAAGACCATCTTTTCCCAGTTATACTAATCGATTTGCCCACATTCCATCGGCATTCTTCTGCACCTCACCTATTTAAGTATCTCCTATATAGCGATTATATCTCACTCCACCACCTCCTCTGTCGCATGTTCCAGATATCACCCACTCTCAGTGTAAATCTATGTACTAAACCTCTCATTTGTTTGTTTGTTTGTTCCTGAACTACAGACAAAAAGGTACACGATAGTGCGACAATTTTAGGCCCACCTTACTTACCGCCGTCCCTTTGGTGCGAATGGAAAGAGTTTCATTGAAATTGGTGTTATATATTTTAAGTTATTCACATTTTAAAGTTTAAATTTATCTCCCAGGGAGGTAGGGGGAAGGGAGGGAGGAGGGGGGGTTGGGGGGAGGAGAAGGTGCTGCACCAATGCAGGAGAGGTTTGGGCCCAACTTGGTCTAGTAAAACCTAAATCTCAGATATACTTTAAAATTCCTTGCTCTCAATATAAACCTGCACTCTCATGATTTGATATCTCTGAATGCAAATAAGGTTTAGATAATTACCCTGCATCCTGCTGCAGACTTTGACTACATTCCTTACTATCCACAATTTTTGCTTCCTCCACAAACTTACTAATCACACCTCCTACATTCACATGCACCGATCTCTGCTGCACACCACCAGTCACAGACCTCCAAGCCGAAAAATCATCCATCTACCGCTACCTTCTACCTCCAACCACCAAGCCAATTGTGGATCCATTTCACCAGCTCGCCTTGGATCCCACCTGCCTTCGCTTTCTGGACCAGGCTTACATGCGGAACATTGTCAAGTCCCTCAGTGAAGTTCATATATTGCTTCACAATGAGATCAATGTGTTAGCCACCTCCCCCTCACCCTCCACTCAAAGAAACAGGGGCAGGCCCCTCGTGTCTGCCCCCATTCACTATGATCATGGCAATTCCATCCCACAATCTACCTCCTCTTTAACAACCTCAAATTACCGCTCACCTCAATCTCCTCTTGCTCCGAACTGCCTTCATATCTGAATAAGCCACTTCATTCCTCCATCCCCACCGCAATCTCGCAATCCTCCGCACTCGTCCTCCCCGTCCACCCTCCCCCACCTCACGAAATTCCCCTCTCCATCCCCGGATAAAAACTCCGGGAGAGATGTCTGTTGTCCACCCGCTGTGGTCGGGGATAAACCCCGGGCAAGGTTTCAGTTGTCCGCCCGCCTGTGCCTGAGGCCGAGCGGCCTCTCCCCCGGTCCCGGGGCCGCGCTGCCCGAGTCTCCCCCCGACCCCCGGGGACTCTCTGATTCTCTGCTTCTCCCCCCAGTCTCCGTCACCCTGGATGTGGAAACAGCGGGTCCGTGGCTCGAGGTGTCTGAGGATCGGAAGAGGGTGAGAGGGACCGGGACCCGGAGGAGTCTCCCTGACACCGGGAAGAGGTTTACAGACAGTCCGTGTGTGCTGGGATCGGAGGGATTCACATCGGGGAGACATTACTGGGAGGTGAAGGTGGCGGGGAGTCTGTGGTGGAGTCTGGGAGTCGCCGCAGAGTCTGTGGAGAGGAAGGGACAGGTCACACTGACCCCGGAGACTGGAGTCTGGAGCATCAGGCGGGTGGGTGACGGGTTTGATGCACTCACCTCCCCTCCATCCCGTCTCCCCGCCCGTCCCATCCCCGGGAGGGTGGGAGTTTATCTCAGTTACGAGTCCGGGACAGTTTCATTTTACGACGCGGACACCAAGTCCCATCTCCACACCTTCACTGGGAATAAATTCACGGAGAAACTTTATCCTTTCTTCAGGACTTGGGATGAAAACAAGTGGCTGAGAATCTGCTCCGGTTCCGCTCCGGGTGTGTAAAAGGGTCGGGTCCCGGGACCGGCGTCAGGAGCGGGGCTCAGGGGCTGTGGGGCAGAAACCCGGTGGACAACAGGTCGGCGCTGAACGGCTCCCATTTAATCCCCCAAATTCCTCGTTGTAAAACCCCAGTGAGCGCGGAAATAAAACCAGGGGGAATGTAAATGTGGGAAGAGAGAAATAAACAGCAAGTGGAATCAGAGCTGTCGATCCGTTCGTTTCAACGCGTTAACTATGTCCGTCAATGAAACAGAAATACTTTTGTGTAATTCTGTGTCTTGTTGCTTTTTTTTCGTCTGGCTGTATGGTAATTCGCATATCACTGTAACTTAATTGGTACATGTGACAATAAAAGACCTTTGAAACCTATATCTCTAAAACTTACTAAAGCTTACTTGGAGAATGTAATGCTTTTAAACTAACTCAAGTTCATACCTTCTCTTTTTTCTGATGATCGTGTAATCAGGATCTGTGATGCCATCTGCCAGCCTGATTCTCTCCTCACTTATACCTCAATCATCCCCTCCAACATCTTCAAACTTTAAACTCAAAGCTTGACACCGACTGATTGCTGAAGATAGGCACAAAAGGCTGGAGTAACCTAGCGGGACAGGCAGCATCTCTGGAGAGAAGGAATTGGTGACTTTTCGGATTAAGACTCTTCTTCAGACTATATCTTCGGTTTAAACCAGCATCTGTGTGGAGATCTGTCCTTTTTCTTTGTTTCAGCCACTATACTCCACATGGGCTTTGCAGCATTGTGTGCTAGGCACATGCTTGAGGCTCTCTCTTTCTCTCTCACACCTGCTTGAGGCTACGTAATCACAAAAATGCTGAGCTTGCTAAAGCTAGTAGTAATCAGTAGCCCAAGACCGCAGAATGTTCCAGCTCGTCTTCAGAGGAGAAAAACACAATGTATAAAGAACATAAACAATAAACAGACGCCGACTAAACCTTGAACAATAGCATGTTAGGACCTTATATGGGAAAACTGACATAATTCCAATATTGATTGGTTGTGATACTTGTAAATAACTGTGAATTCTGCGGTTTTGGGGGATAAAAGGGGCTTAATTCTAGGGGCTGGTGTGACACGTTTCCACTGGCCCCGGAGTCCGCAACTCTGTGTGTGCTTTTAGAAACCTGTCAACGAGATCTCTAATAAACTAACAGGTAAAGTCTGTGCCGTCTCTGATTATTGTCATCCAACTGACCGCAAACGCGAAGTCGAACTCGACATTTGGTGGCAGCGGTTGGATTCCACAACAAAGAACGATACATAGTGGCTGAGACTTAAGGGTACGAGGATCGAAGAACGGTGGAATTGGCCAGTAGAGTGAGTATCTTATTTGGCCACTCTATTTTCCCCGTCTTTGTGACTCCTCTATGACCCACCGATCACCGCTGATATGTTAATCTGCGTGACGGAATCTCGGGGGTCAGTTGGACAGATTTTTAGGAAGGATCGTTGAGTCTAAACGGTAAACGAGGGTTAAAGGCCCTGAGGTTTCAATCCTCTAAAGATTAAAAAGGTCTAACGCGTTAGCAGCTAATAAGGTGTACCGTGTCTCACTAGGGGACATAGAACAAAAGGTATAATAAGACTCAACCAATAATGATCCTCGGGTAAATTATAGAGCATAAGTGTGTTGTATGTAAAGAGTTAAAATTAAAGAGTTGTATATCGGACAAGGGAGTACTCCTCTGCCTAACACCCAGCCTTAGACCGGTTGTTAAGAGGGGAAATCCCCCACGCGAAGGTCAGGACCCTGAAGTGGGCTGCCAAGGCACGAGAGGAAACTCAGGGAATATACAACTCCTTTTGTTGATAAGAAAAACATATATAAAATACAAATGGGGAACGTAATAGACACCACCTCGGACGACAGGTCCCCTCTTAACCTTTTATGTGATAAGCTCCCGGAATATGCTAAACAATTCCGACTATTATCGGGGGCCCTTAATAAGAAACTAGGACCTACTGTATGGCCATTAGGGGGGTCAGATGACCTGGAGACTGTCCAAAAAGCCCAGGAGCTTATCTGGACCCGAAACCGCAGTAAGGAAGCAAAACTTCTGATCCAGAAGTGACGGGAGTTTTGCCAAGAAAAGAGGGATAAGGAGATTTTATCTGGTTGGCAGGACAACGTCGTAAAATTGGGCATTAAGTTGACAGACGAAGGAAGCCCTAAAACTGTTGACATTTTAAAAAAGGAGGTGGGAGAAGAAAAACGGAAGCGGCCGACCGTAACTAAACCAACTAAAGATGTACAATCAAAAGAATTGCGCAATTCAATGGCTGGCATAGGTTTGGGGGGGATGACGACTCCATATGGGACGAGAGTTTATTGTATCTCACCCTTAGTAGCCAAACACCCCCTCCGGTTTTGAGACACCCAACCGGTGGTGGGCTTCCCGATCCCAGCCTGAGTAGTAGAGGCTTCCAATCAGGAACTCAGGACCTGGCTCAGAGCCCCAGTGCACCCCCTACTCCCGCAGCCATATACCCTACCGCTGATCGCCCCCCTCCACCTGGCTATACAGATGTGGTGACTTTTCACCGAGGACCATGTGAGGGGACAAGGAGTAAAGATCATCTGAAAACGACCGCAGATTTGAACATCGCACTCCCGCAGCACGTCCAGGCTAAACGATCGATACGTCCCAGATCAGGGAGCCCCTCTCATAAGGGGGATACGGACACAGACTCGTCTGGGTCTAGTGATGAGGAAAATACTAATCGGCAACTCCCTGTACGTCATGTGCCCAATCCAAGAGCTGGGGTTGTTCCGCCCGGTGGAGGTGCAGCAGCACCCAATACCATAGAAGTGTACATTCCTTGGAAACCGCATGAAATTGTTTCCCTCCTTAATGGTGCTCCGGACAGAAAAAAAATCCCCCCAGACATTCTGCGACTGGCTACGTACTACAATATCGGTGTATCAGGCTGATAGCAGAGATTTATGGTCCCTGGTCAGACAGGTCCTGAATCAAAAGGAATGGCTGAAGTTTGTCGAGATAATAGGGGGGTATCAGGATCATGCGGCTATGGCAAACGCTGTCGGTAATGCCCCAAACATAAGAGAAGATACCATCATTAACGCCTGTCATGGGGTCCTCAGAAAACCCATTGATATTAATAAAATCCTGGACACCAAACCAAAAAAAAATGAGGCAGTGGAGGATTTCCTGGACAGGTTTAGTGAAATCTACGATCTCCACTCGGGAGATGAGGCATTTAGGGACAACTTGGCGTCCCCACAATTCAATTCTATACTCCTACATTGCGTGCCTGCAGCGGTAGTATCCCTTGTAAAAGCCAACAACCTGGAACGGAGCGCTTCTACCCCAGATGTCCTAAAACGAACCATTAAAGCTTTATGGAAAGATACACATGGCACTGAGGGTAAGGATGTACAGACAAAAGTAAAAACTGAGTATGTTCTGAAGACAGGCAGTGTACCGGACCCTGCAGGGTATCAAATGGAACCACAATTTTACCGGCCCGGGTGGACCCCTTGGTGGATCCCGGATGGACCACCCTATGCAACAACATGGTGATCGCCACCGTCCAGTCGCATACTATTCCTCCAAACTGGACCCTGTCGCTTTGGGCTACCCGCGATGTACCCAGATCCTCACTGCCATCTACAATAGTCTCCAGTCTGCAGCTAACATCACACTTTAACAAGACATTACCGTTTATAGTTGCCATTCGGTTACCACCTTACTCGGTCAACTACAGACCCAACATCTGACTTCAGCACGGCAAAACCGTTATGAGATCTTTCTGTTAAATAACCCCCAGCTGACTTTTGAATATTGCTCTAACATCAATCCTGCTACATTTCTCGATCACCCATCTCTCGAACAAGTAACCTCTGGGCATGATTGCCTCCCGTTGATCCAAGAAGACACTAGCCCACGGGCTGATCTCTCCGACGCACCGCTCCTCAATCCTGACCTGGTCATGTACACTGATGGCAGTTCCTCCCTGGATGAGCGCGGTCAGCATCTCTCTGGCTATGCAGTAGTTACTGACAATAATCGCCTTTTAGAATCTGGGGCTTTTGATCTACCTGTGTCTGCCCAAAAGGCCGAACTTTATGCCCTGATTCGGGCTTGTATTATGGGGGAGGGATTAAGCGTTAACATATATACAGACTCTCGATACACTTTTGGCGTGGTGCACGACTTTGGCCAACTTTGGAAGAACCGGGGATTCCTCACTTCCTCAGGCACTCCTATTTCTAATCAAGCCCTCGTTTCTACCCTCCTCTTAGCCATTCAATTTCCCCTAAGTATCGCTGTCATTAAATGCTCTGCCCATACCTCTGGCACATCCCCCATCGACCTCGGAAATCACAATGCCGACCTTGCAGCCAAACAAGCTGCACGAAGTAGGACTAATGTTGTGTCAAAAATGATGAGATTGTCCACTAATCCCCCCAAGGGACGGTCAACCTCTGAAAAACCTATGCCAACCATCCAAGAAGTACTTCGGTTACAGGAGGACGCTCCTGATGTAGATAAGGCTTTATGGGTCAATTCTGGCTGTAGAATTGATGAAGTGACGGGGCTATGGACCACACCTGTGGGTCAGACCTGTATGACTGATACAATCGCCCTATGGGTGGTTGAATGTATCCATCTGGCCACTCACTGCGGGGCACAAGCAACGAGTTTGTTGCTTCTTAACAGCTGGTGGCACCCTCGGCTCCAAGAATTGGCATCCCGTGTGAGTGCACGGTGCCTTGTGTGTCTCCGCCATAACACGGGTCAAGGGGCCCCGTGTTCCCCGGGCAAGACCCCTCTGCCCGAGGGTCCCTTTGAGACCCTACAGATGGATTACATTGAACTTCCACGGTGTCAAAGTTATAAATATGTATTGTTATTATCGATGTCTTTAGTAAATGGATCGAGGCTTATCCGACTTCTGATAACAAAGCCTCCACGGTGGTTAAAGTGTTACTTAAGGAAATCATTCCTCGTTTTGGCATTCCTGCTCGCCTCAGTTCTGATAATGGTCCGCATTTCATTGCAGCGGTTAACAAGGAAATGTGCGCCCAGCTGGGCGTACATCAGCAACTACACTGCGTGTACCGGCCACAAGCTGCTGGCCTAGTCGAACGAGCTAATCAAACTTTAAAAACCAAACTCGCTAAACTAATTGAACAAACTGGTTCTTCTTGGCTAAAACTGTTGCCTGTAGCTCTTTTTCAGATTCGCACTACTCCCGCAGGTGGGACTGCCCTCTCGCCTGCGGAGATCGTTTATGGGCGGCCTCTCCGCACTCCTTGGACTGAAGCTCCTCCGGCGCCGGTGCATTTCCACCATATGACTGACGAAATGATCACTTATATTATTGCCCTAACTAAAGCTTTGCGTTTTGCTCATTCACAGGTTCGCGCTGCCTTTGGTACTCCACTTGCCAATACACCCCCTTCTCCAATCACGCCTGGTTCTTATGTCCTTATTAAAAATTGGACTAAGAAGTCCCTTGACCCACGGTGGGAAGGACCCTTCCAAGTTCTTCTTACGACCCCCACGGCTGTCAAGGTTGAAGGACGATCGGCCTGGGTGTATCTACATCACTGCAAATTGATTGGTCAGGCCAATCAAAAGGAGAAGGAGGAGGAGTCTGTTGGGAAGGATGGGAATGTTTAAGTCAATTTATCTCCTGTTTTGTAAGTTTTTGTTTTTGAGTTAAGTTTTTGTGTTTTTTAAATCTTTTTGTGAGTCTTTTGTCTTTCAGACCAATCCAGATTATCATATACAATTATGGGACACGAAGTCTTATGTGACCTCTTGGGGTTCGCCCAGATTACGAGTATGGCCGGGATATTCTGGCGATGTGATCCCGGACGTAGCAACCGAGTTTTCCACCTTTGTAGAAACGATGTGATGATGTGTGATGACGATACACCAGAGGCTATGGGATCTTGGAATGTCACCAAGTATAATTACTGTAACGGAGTCCTACACCAAGATACCAGGAGAGTACTCCTGAGATACCGCAACAGGTGGGATTTGCCCTGTTTGTTCCAGGAGTGTCGCTTCGACTTCATTTGTCCACGTGACGGCAACAAAAAGACTGGATCATGCTCTCATGAGGCCTCTCACCAAGACTCCCTCTTGACACCCCGCCCGGGGGCACGATGAAAAAGAGAGATGGACGATGCTCAGAACTTATTCATAAGGGCTCATGATTTGATGTACTCTCCCGAATCTGTTGTCTGTTACCCCTCCACTTCAGTGGTGGGCCTCTTAACTCCCACCCCAGTCTCGAATCCCAGTTATTTTATCCAAGGATGACATTCGAACTTTCCTGAATGGGATAACCGAAGGAGTGGATTGGGGAGATTGGGGTTTGGGCACATGGTACAACTGGTTCATTAATATTGCTATATATCTCGGCATTAACTTAATATGTGTGTTTGTAGGCATTGCAGTAATTAAATGTATAATTGCGAGGCTCATGCAAACGATGGAGGGCATTGGGAATACCCACAAAATGCCGATGTTGAGAATGGAGGAGACAGGGGAAACGTGTCCCATGCTGAAGGAGGATGAAAGTTCAATGGGAGGACTCACGAATGATCAGCTGAATGAGCAGGTGGCAGGAGAGTTAGTGGAAGAGAAGTACCTCCGATTAAATGTTCTGGGGAGAAACCAGAGCTATGGGGATGTTTACCACTAGTCTCCAGGAGGGGTTAGAGTATAAGAATCCGGCGGAAGGAGTAGGGACTAGAGGCGAGATTAGACAGCCTATCCGGCTAATAAAGCATCATGAGGTTAGGAATAAACTCTGATGACTCTAATGAGCCTTCTGTTTGATTTATACCTTTATAGTTATAGAATGATAAAAGGGGGGAATGTGGAGATCTGTCCTTTTTCTTTGCTTCAGCCACTAGACTCCGCATGGGCTTTGCAGCATTGTGTGCTAGGTTAAAGCACATGCTTGAGGCTCTCTCTCTTTCTCACACACCTGCTTGAGGCTACGTAATCACAAAAATGCTGAGCTTGCCAAAGCTAGTAGTAATCAGTAGCCCAAACTGCAGAATGTTCCAGCTCGTCTTCAGAGGAGAAAAACACAATGTATAAAGAACATAAACAATAAACAGACGCCGACTAAACCTTGAACAATAGCATGTTAGAACCTTATATGGGAAAACTGACTTTGTTCCAACACTCGGCCGTATAAGGGAAAACTGACTTAATTCCAATATTGATTGGTTGTGATACTTGTAAATAACCGTGAATTCTGCGGTTTTGGGGGATAAAAGAGGCTTAATTCTAGGGGCTGGTGTGACACGTTTCCACTGGCCCCGGAGTCCGCAACTCTGTGTGTGCTTTTAGAAACCTGTCCACGAGATCTCTAATAAACTAACAGGTAAAGTCTGTGCCGTCTCTGATTATTGTCATCCAACTGACCGTGAACGCGAAGTCGAAATCGACAGATGGTGCCACATCGGAAATAAAACAAGCATCGACGTTCTCGGCCTTTCGTCCCCACACGTAATAATCCCTCGTGTCGCTGCGGCCTCTCTGCCAGTCGTCAGTGGCTTGGACTTCAATCCCTGAGAGATATTGTCCACCCGCTGGAGATCCCTTCAGCCTCTGGTCGTCCGGAGAAGGGTCTCGGCCCGAAATGTCGCCTCTTCAGATCTTTTCTCCCCACAGATGCTGCTCGGCCCGCTGAGTTACCGCAGGGTTTTGGTGCCTGTCTTCGGTGTGAAGCAGCAAAGGCCGATTCTTGACCCACAGCAACAAGGTGTGATGTGGTGAGGGGAGGGGAGGCTGCTGTCTGTGGGCCTGTTGGCCTGGGCTAGACTGGGGGCCAAGGCTGGGAGACTAAAGGCAGAAGGGAAAGGCCGGCTGTGCAACTCCAGGCCCAGGCTGTGGGTCCAAGGCTAGGCCGCTGCCCCACCACAAGGAGCACAACTCCAGGCCCAGACTGCGGGTCCCGGGCTAGGCCGCGCCGCGGGGGCTGCTGGGAGTTGTAGTCCAACCGTGGCCGCCATGGCGACGGCGGTGAGTGAGGGAGCGCCCCTCTCTCTCTCTTCCCCTCTCTCTCTGTCTGTCTCTCTCTCTCTCTCTCTCTCTCTCCCTCCCTCCCTCTTTCTCGCTCTCCTCTCCCCCTCTCTCTCTATCTATGTCTCTATCTCTCTCTCTTCCCCTCTCTCTCTCTCTCTATCTGTCTATCTCTCTCTCTCCGTCCCTCTCTCTCCCTCTGTCCCTGTCTCTCCCTTTCTCTCGCTCCCCTCCCCTCCCTCTCTCTATCTATCTCTCTCTCTATCTCTCTCTCCCTCTCTCTCTCTATCTATGTCTCTACCTCTCTTTCTTTCTCTCTATCTCTCTCTCCCTCTCTCACTCTCTCTCTCTCCTCCCTCTCTCTCTATCTATGTCTCCTCTCTCTCTCCTCCCCCTTCTCTCTCTCTCTCTCTCTCTCTCTCTCTCTCTCTCTCTCTCTCTCTCTCTCTCTCTCTCTCTCTCTCTCTCTCTCTCTCTCTCTCCCTCTCTCCCCTCCCTCTCTCTCCCCTCCCCCTCTCTCCTCTCCACCTTCTCTCTCTCTCCCCTCTCTCTCTATCTATGTCTCTATCTCTCTCTATCTGTCTATCTCTCTCTCTCTCCCTCCCTCTCTCCCTCCTCCGCCCTCTCTCTCTCCGTCCCTCTCCCTCCCTCCGTCCCTGTCCCTCCCTTTCTCTCTCTCCCCTCCCTCTCTCTATCTATCTCTCTCTCCCTCTCTCCCTCTCTATCTCTCTCTCCTTCTCTCTCTCTCCCCTCCCTTTCTCTCTATCTCTCTCTCCCTCTCTATCTCTCCTCCCCCTTCTCTCTCTCTCTCTCCCTCCCCCTCACTCTCTCTCCCTCCCCCTCTCACTCTCTCTCTCTTTCTCTCTCTTCCTCGCTCCCCCTCTCTCTCTCTCCCCCTCTCTCTCCCCCTCTCCCTCCCCCTCTCTCCCTCCCTCTCCCCCTCTCCATCTCTCGCAGGGATGAGGAGCGGGGGTTGTGGGACTGGGAGAGTTGCAGAGTGGGGACCGCTGTATAGACAATAGACAATAGGTGCAGGAGGAGGCCATTCAGCCCTTCGAGCCAGCACCGCCATTCAATGGGATCATGGCTGATCACTCTCAATCAGTACCCCGTTCCGGCCTTCTCCCCATACCCCGTCACTCCGCTATCCTTAAGAGCTCTATCCAGCTCTCTCTTGAAAGCATCCAATGAACTGGCCTCCACTGCCTTCTGAGGCAGAGAATTCCACACCTTCACCACTCTCTGACTGAAAACGTTCTTCCTCATCTCCATTCTAAATGGCCTACCCCTTATTCTTAAACTGTGGCCCCTTGTTCTGGACTCCCCCAACATTGGGAACATGTTTCCTGCTTCTAATGTGTCCAATCCCCTAATTATCTCATATGTTTCAATAAGATCCCCCCTCATCCTTCTAAATTCCAGTGTATACAAGCCTAATTGCTCCAGCCTTTCAACATATGGCAGTCCCGCCATTCCGGGAATTAACCTAGTGAACCTACGCTGCACGCCCTCCATAGCAAGAATATCCTTCCTTAAATTTGGAGACCAAAACTGCACACAGTACTCCAGGTGCGGTCTCACCAGGGCCCGGTACAACTGTAGAAGGACCTCTTTGCTCCTATACTCAACTCCACTTGTTATGAAGGCCAACATTCCATTGGCTTTCTTCACTGCCTGCTGTACCTGCATGCTTCCTTTCATTGACTGATGCACTAGGACACCCAGATCTCGTTGAACTCCCCCTCCTCCTAACTTGACACCATTCAGATAATAATCTGCCTTTCTATTCTTACTTCCAAAGTGAATAACCTCACACTTATCTACATTAAACTGCATCTGCCATGTATCCGCCCACTCACACAACCTGTCCAAGTCACCCTGCAGCCTTATTGCATCTTCCTCACAATTCACACTACCCCCCAGCTTAGTATCATATGCAAATTTGCTAATGGTACTTTTAATCCCTTCGTCTAAGTCATTAATGTATATCGTAAATAGCTGGGGTCCCAGCACCGAACCTTGCGGTACCCCACTGGTCACTGCCTGCCATTCCGAAAGGGACCCATTTATCCCCACTCTTTGCTTTCTGTCTGTCAACCAATTTTCTATCCATGTCAGTACCCTATCCCCAATACCATGTGCCCTAAATTTGCCCACTAATCTCCTATGTGGGACCTTATCGAAGGCTTTCTGAAAGTCGAGGTACACCACATCCACTGACTCTCCCCTGTCAATTTTCCTAGTTACATCCTCAAAAAATTCCAGTAGATTTGTCAAGCATGATTTCCCCTTCGCAAATCCATGCTGACTCGGAACGATCCTGTTACCGCTATCCAAATGCTCAGCAATTTCGTCTTTTATAATTGACTCCAGCATCTGCCCCACCACTGATGTCAGACTAACTGGTCTATAATTACCCGTTTTCTCTCTCCCTCCTTTCTTAAAAAGTGGGATAACATTTCCTATCCTCCAATCCACAGGAACTGATCCTGAATCGATAGAACATTGAAAAATGATCTCCAATGCTTCCACTATTTCTAGAGCCACCTCCTTAAGTACCCTGGGATGCAGACCATCAGGCCCTGGGGATTTATCAGCCTTCAGTCCCATCAGCCTACCCAAAACCATTCCCTGCCTAATGTGGCGCAGGTGGGGACATTTGACGTGCTATGGAGCTGCAGGGAGAACCTTTGCCTCACAGGGCCAGAGACCAGAGTTCAAACCTGACCTCTGTTGCAGTCTGTTCGGAGTTTGCACGTTTTCGCTGTGACCACGTGGGTTTCCTGCAGGCGCTGCGGGTTTCTCCCACCTCCAAAAGACATGCGGGTGTGTTGGTTAATTGGCCTCGGTAAATTGCCCTTCAGTGTGCAGGGGTGTTGCAACATTTAGCACAGTGGCATCTGCTTATAATGTGCATTGGGACAGTGGGCTGTTGCTCAGATTGAACCACGACAAGACTTTTGCATTGTTCTTCCTGTATTCTGTGCCAAATCATGCCGTGGAACTTGTGGAGGTGTTTATTGCCGCGACTCCTCATCCCCCTCCTCCACCCTCTCCGCCGGGCCTATAGCGGCGGCCCCGACCCCGACCGGCAGCGGCTCCACAAGAAGTGGCGGCGGCAGCGAAGAGAGGCGGCCTTGGAGGCCCGGAGTGGAGGAGGAGGGAGAAATGGAGGGGGTGAGGGAGAGGAGGAGAGGGAGTGGTGGAGAGAAAAATGGAGGGGTAAGGAGGAGAGGAAGAGGAGGAGGCGAGGGAGAGGAGGGGTGAGGGGAAGGGGAGGGATGAGGGAGAGGGGGAGGAGGAGAGGCGAAAGAGGAGGGCGAGGAGGAGGTGGAGGGAGAGGATGAGGGGTGAAGGAGGGGAAGAGGAGGGGTGAGGGGAAGGAGGAGCAAGTGGAGGAGGGGTGATTCGGAGGTGTCCTCTTTCTTCAGGAAACGGGGCTTCAACTCCACTCCACGTTGTTGTCCAGCCTCACTTACCCCCTCTGGCAGCTTGTTCCAGACACCCACGACCTTCTGTGTGGAAATGTTGTTCCTCAGGTTCCGATTAAATCTTGCACCTCTCACCACAAACCTGTGTCCTCTAGTTCTCGATTCCACTGCTCCGGGTAACAGACTGTGCATTCACCCTGTCTATTCACCTCTTGATCTTATGCACTTCAGCCTCCTGCGCTCCAATTAATAAATCCTTCCCTGCCCAACCTCTCCCTTTCGCTCTGACCCTCAAATCCTGGCACCATCTTCGTGAATCCACTCTGCAGTTGTTTCCAGCATTTTATCCTGCCTTACACTGTCCCAAGCGCTACTCTCCGCTTCCGTCTATATTCAGGACAGTTTAATGTGTAACTGACCCTCCCTGTGGTAGAGAGCGGGGGAACCCTCCATAGTTTCCGCGGGTGGATTTGTCTCCTTCCTTTAAAATGGTCGTAACGATGGTGACCCTCGGGTGCTCTGGCCGGCGCTCCTCTTCCCAGAGGAAGGCAGACATTGATGGTGAAACTCACCAGCGCCTTCAGTGCACCTGCACAACCTTTGGCCGTCTGAGGAGAAGACTGTTTGAAGATCAGGACACAATTCGCAAGTCCTCAATCATTTTGTCACACACCTTCTGTCTTTTCATCTCTGGCCTTTGTCCAACCGTCTGACTATCAACTCCCTCTCCCCCCTCAACTGTGTCAACCTATTGCCAGCCAGGCTTTGTCCTGCCCCCTTCCTCCCATCGTTATTCCATCTCCCACCCCCTACAATCAGTCTGAAGAAGAGTCCCGACCCGAAACATCAGCTGTCCATGTTCTCCAGATGTGCTGCTTGACCCACTGACTTACTCCAGCACTTTGTACTTTTTTTTGTAAACCTGCATTTGCAGTTCCTTGTTTCTGCACCTTCACGTTGAACATTTGCGTCAGATTTACATTAATTGCTCTAGACGGCGGCGTGCACAGTGGACATGCGTTTTGAACCAGGAAATGGCAGAGTTAAAAAATGGCTTCGAAAGACAGGTTCGAGAGTTTAACCGAGGAGGCAGTTTGTCCCATCTGCCTGGATTTCTTCACCGATCCGGTGTCACTGGAGTGTGGGCACTACTTCTGCCGCTCCTGTATCACACAGAGTTGGGACATGGAGGGGAGAAACTCCTGCCCGGAATGTAGAGAGGAGTTTACAGACCGCACCCTCAGGGTGAATCGGGCCTTGGCGAGACTGGCTGAGAAAGCTCGAACACTGAGCCTGAATCGGGAAATAATTCCAGAGAAGGAAAGTAAACTTCACTGCGAGGAACATCAGGAAGAACTGAAGCTGTTTTGTGAAACTGACAAGAAGCTGATCTGTGTGGTTTGTGCAGTTGGGCGGGAACACAAGTCTCACAGCTTCATGCCGGTTAAAGAAGCTGTTGAAAACTACAAGGTAAAAGCAAACCGATTTTGATCGCATCATTGTTTAATTCCGTTTTTATTGTCTAACACTTTTATTCTCCGATTTTCAAACACAATTGCAGGGGCAGGTTAAAGCTTCCATCCAGTCTCTCACAAAAGATAAATCAGAGATCCTGCAAATGGAGCAGCAACAGAAAGAGAAGATTTCTGGAGTTTTGGTGAGGCTTTTAAGTTTCGATTTCCTGATCTTGTGCAGGTTTGATCCCTGTGACGCGTGTAATAACAGGGCAGCGCAGTGACACAAGTAGTGCTGCTGTCTCCCAGTTCTGGTGAGCGGGTTCGATCCTGACCTCGGGCGCTGCATAGAAAATAGGTGCAGGAGTAGGCCGTTCGGCCCTTCGAGCCAGCACCGTCATTCAATATGATCATGGCCTACCCTTTATTCTTAAACTATAACCCCTGGTTCCGGACTCCCCCAACATCGGGAACATTTTTCCTGCATCTAGCCTCTCCAATCCCTAAAGAATGTTACATGTTTCTATAAGATACTATCTCATCTTTCTAAATTCCAGTGAATACGAGCCCAGTCGACCCATTCAGAATCAGTCTGAAGAGGGTCTCGACCCAAAACGTCACCCATACCCTCTCTCCTAGATGCTGCCTGACCTGCTGAGTTACTCCAGCATTTGTGATACATTCTTTCATCATATGTCAGTCCCGCCATCCCGGTAATTAACCTGATGAACCTACACTGCACTCCCACAATAGCAAGAATGTCCTTCCTTAAATTAGGAGATCAAAACAGCAAACAATTTTCCAGGTGTGGTCTCAACAGGACCCTGCACAACTGCAGTAGGACCTCCTTGCTCCTAAACTCCAATCCTCTCACAATGAAGGCCAACATGCCATTAGTTTTCTTCACTGCCTGCTGTACGTGCATGCTTACTTTCATTGACTGGTGTACAAGGGCACCCAGGTCTCGTTGCACCTCCACTTTTCCTAATCTGACACCATTCAGTTAATAATCTGCCTTCTTGTTCTTGCTACCAAAGTGGATAACGTCACATTTATTCACATTTTACTGCATCTGCCATGCATCTGCCCACTCACCCAACCTGTCCAACTCACCCTGCAGCCTCACAGCATCCTCCTTGCAGCTCACACTGCCGCCCAGCTTTGTGGCATCCGCAAACTTGAAGATGTTACATTTAATTCCCTCGTCTAAATCGTTAATATATATTGTAAATAACTGCGGACCCAGCAATGAGCCTTGCGGCACCCCACTAGGGGGTGGTAGGCGGATAAATGGGAATTAATGGGCATCTGAAAAGGAATAGGCAGCTGGGAATTGTATTAGGTGTAGAGGATTGAAGGTTATAAGATTACCCTCACAACATTTCAGAAGCATTTAGACAAACTATTGAATTGCCAAAGCAAATAAGAAATGCACAGGACAAATGTCACCGTCAACCTCTGAGGGAAACACAATCAGTGACATCACATATTGATCTTCACCTTTCATTTGACAGGAACAGTCACACAACCTTCAGTCCAAGATCGCATCCCAGTTTGCTGAACTGCACCAGATTCTCACTGAGAAAGAGCAGCGCGTACAGGCAGATATCCGGGAGGAAGAGAAGAGGATTCTGAATAGAATGAAGAAAAATCTTGGAGAGATCGAAGAGAATTTAAAATCTATTCAGGAGGAACTCTCTAAGTTGCAGCAGCAGATGGATCAAAAGGACAGTGTGGTGTTTCTGAAGGTGAGGGGTTACACCACAGTCTGGCAAAGTGAAAGTGCAGTCACAAAATGGAGGGGGATATTTCAGAAATACATGCTGCATTTACCAGTAATTCAGAACTGGGTAAATGTTTCATCTGTTCCAGCTGTTGTTCCCAAACTAATTGGCCTCCCGCATAATCTATGGGATCTCAGGACTGCCTGGCCTGAATGTAGAGAGGTGTTTGTATTCTGTGGAGTTGAGAACTACGACGGGTGATCCTATATCTGATCCCAAGGGCCACGAATGGACAGAGGACAGTAAATCTCTGGGATTCTCCAACCAAGAGACTGAGAGGTTTAACCTGTTAGACGTATTTATACCAGAGGATGATACATTTTTGAAAATTCGGGGAACTGAAATCAAAGGGAATGGGACAAGGCGGAGGATTTTGTTCCTGGGCTAGATCAGCCATGACCACATTGTGGGGATTAACATTGAAATCTAGAATGTGGCGCACACAGCAGATTGAACATCTATATCCGGTTCCCATCAGCAGTGGGCGGTCACCTTGGGGGAATTTGCTCTGTTTGTTTTACCCACCTTTGTTCACCACAGAATGACATCCCATTCTACATAATAGACAGGCCATTCGGCACATCCTATCCAGTCAGGATTTCTGCTCCACTCAACATCCCTCCCATCTACTCACCACACCCGGTAACAATACCCTGAATTCCAGGAGCGCTCGCGTGTTTATCCCGCTTGCCCTTAAATGCATCTCTGCTGTTGTCTTCATTCCTTCCAATGCTAGTGAGGTCCATGATCTCATGACTCCATTCCTTTCGGTATTTGTTGAAGACCACGTTACATTTCAGCTTTGATTTTTGCTCTCCCATCGATTAGAGATATTATTTCATCCTCGCCCATTTAAATCCACCGATAAACTTAAATCCTATCTCATCATTCCTGACATTTTCTCCAGATAAAATCCCACGACCTGCCCAGTCTTTACATTGAGCTCCATCCTCTCAGTCATGGCATCATTCTCATGAACATTCCTCGTGCTTTTCCCCATCGTTCTATGTCTCGACGGTAATGTCTGCTTTCTATCTGCATGGCAGCGGAGATAAGAGTTGGGAAATGGGAATTATCAGAGGGTTGTAGAAATGTGGAGAAATTCCCACTGTCGGGATGAGGACGTAACATCTCAGTCAATTGAGATTTGTGTTTTATTTCTTTCAGGAGGAAGCTGGTCGCAAGCGAAGGTAGGACATGCTCTTGACGGAAACATTATAAGTTTTCGTGGAACAGTTCAAAACATTGCTAATGCTCAGTTGATAAACAGCTGTTAAATATTTGCAGGGTTCGTGATGAAGCCAAACCACTGTCGGTGGTAGATGATGCCTTGCCGATTGACAAGTTTCATTGCCCTGTTTCATTCAACACAACATTTAAAGAAACATCTGATGACTTCAAGCAAGGTAAAGCTAATACCTTTCCCATTGTTCTTGTTCCTGACATCTTGAAGTAATATGTGTACGAAAGAACTGCAGTTGCAGGTTTAAATCACAAGTAGACACAAAATGGTGGAGTGACTCAGCGGGACAGGCAGCATCTCTGTAGAGAAGGAATGGGTGACGTTTCGGGTCGAGGCCCTTCTTCAGTCTGAAGAAGGTTCTCAATCCTAAACGTTACCCATTCCTTCTCTCCAGAGATGCTGCCTGTCCCACTGAGTTACTCCAGCATTTTGTGTCTACCTTTGATTGCATCTATTTATAAGTAATACTAAGATGCAAAGATGAATGTTATTTTGGAGTGAAGGGAAATCGAAGATTTGATCTACCATCTGCTGGGAAGCATCACAGAGTCAGAGAGCTTTGTAGCACAGCAACAGGCCCTTGGACTCGACTCGACGATGCCAACCACGTTGCCCAACCAAGATAGCCCAACTTGCCTGAGTCTGGCTCATATCTTTCCAAGTCTTTCTTATCCATGTATCTACACAATTCTCTGTAAACTGTTGTAATTGTACGTGCCTCGACCACTTCCTCTGTCAGATCGTTCCACATCTACACTACCCACTGACTGAAAAACCTGCTCCTCAAGTCCTTTTTATTGTTTCCACTCTCACCTTAAACTGATGCACTCGAGGTTTATACTCTCCGACCTTGGGTAAAATAGTCTGTTCCAGGAATGAGTAGATTAACCTATGACGAGGGTTTGTGAACATTGGGCCTGTACTCGCTGGTGTTTAGAAGAATGAGGGCGGACCTCATCGAAAAATACAGAATAGTGAAAGGCTTGGATAGAATGGATGTGGAGAGGATGTTTCCATTAGTGAGAGAATCTAGGACTAGATGTCATAGCGTCAGAATTAAAGGATGTTCTTTTAGGAAGGAGATGAGTGGAAATGCTTTTAATCAGAGGATGGTGGATTTGTGGAATTCATTGCCACAGAAGGCTGTGGAGGCCAAGTCAGTGGATATTTTTAAGGCAGAGATAGCTGGATTCTTGATTAGTACATGTGTCAGAGGTTGTGGAGAGAAGGCAGGAGAAAGGGGTTAGGAGCGAGAGATAGATCAGCCATGATTGAATGGTGGAGTAGACTTGATGGGCCAAATGGCCTCATTCTAATACTTTCATTTATGACATTATATCCTGATGACTGTCCAACTTCACCTGATAACCCAGCCCTACAGACCTGATGAAGTTGTTGTAAACCCTTTTGCACCCATTCCAATTGACTAACAAACACACCCTTCCCTTTGTCTCACCCTCCACTCAAAAAACACAGGAGCAGGTCACCTGGCCCCTCGTGTCTGCCCCCTTTCACTGTGATCATGACGACCCCACCACACACCTCTACCTCCTCTTTAACAACCTCAAATTACCGCTAACCTCAATATCCTCCTGCTCCGATCTGCCTCCATATCTGAATAACCCACTCCATTCACCCATTCCCACCGCAATCTCACAATCCTCTTTACTCTCTGCACTCGTCCTCCCTGTCCACCCTCCCCCACCTCACAAAATTCCCCTCTCCATCCCCGGATAAAACCACCGGGAGAGATGTATGTTGTCCACCCGATGTGGTCGGGGTGAATCCCCGGGCAAGGTTTCAGTAGTCCGCCCGCCTGTACCTGAGGCCGAGCGGCCTCTCCCCCGGTCCCGGGGCCGCGCTGCCCGAGTCTCCCCCCGACCCCCGGGTACTCTCTGATTCTCTGATTCTTCCCCCAGTCTCCGTCACCCTGGATGTGGAAACAGCGGGTCCGGGGCTCGAGGTGTCTAAGGATCGGAAGAGGGTGAGACTGAGCAGGAACTGGAGGAGTCTCCCTGACTCCCTGGAAGAGGTTTACAGGCAGTGCGTGTGTGCTGGGATCGGAGGGATTCACATCGGGGAGACATTACTGGGAGGTGGAGGTGTTGGGGAGTCGGTGCTGGAGTCTGGGAGTCGCCGCAGAGTCTGTGGAGAGGAAGAGACTGGTCACACTGACCCCGGAAGACTGGAGTCTGGAGCATCAGGCGGTGGGGTGACGAGTTTAATGCACTCACCTCCCCTCCCCGCCCGTCCCATCCCCGGGAGGGTGGGAGTTTATCTCAGTTACGAGTCCGGGACAGTTTCATTTTACGACGTGGACAAAAAGTCCCATCTCCACACCTTCACTGGGAATAAATTCACGGAGAATCTTTATCCTTTCTTCGTGCCTTCTTGGGATGGAAACTGGCTGAGGATCTGCTCCGGTTCCGCTCCGGGTGTGTAAAAGGGTCGGGTCCCGGGACCGGCATCAGGAGCGGGGCTCAGGGGCTGTGGGGCAGAAACCCGGTGGACAACAGGTTGGCGCAGAAACGGCTCCCGTTTAATCCCCAAATTCCGCGTTGTAAAACCCCAGTGAGCGCGGAAATAAAACCAGGGGGAATGTAAATGTGGGAAGAGAGAAATAAACAGCAAGTGGAATCAGAGCTGTCGATCCGTTCATTTCAACGCGTTAACTGCGACATTGCCCCAAATACTCAGCAGGTCAGGCAGCATCTGCAAGGTGAAACAGACCGTACGTTTCAGATCTAATACTGATGATGAATGGTGTTCAACCTGAGCCATTAACTCTGTTTCACTCTCTCCAGAATCTAACCGATCTGCTGGGTATTTCTTGGATCTTATGTCTTTCAGATTTTCAGCATCTACTTTATTTTTAGTTTTTCTAGTTTAATGTTCGATTGGAATGTGAGTTTGACCATAAATTGCCATGAAAATAGAACAGACAGAAAACGTTGGCAGCATTCGGCAGCTCGGGCAGTGTACAGTATTTGGAAATGGAAGGCTTTATATTTCTGAGGTGCTGTGGGTCAGCGGGTCGAGCCGCTGCCTCATGGGGCTGGAGACCAGGGTTCAACCCTTGTGATTATTTAGATTCCACACCGAGACAAATGGACACGGTAGATGTGGTTGGGGTAGGTGCAAGTGAACCTCTGCCTCACCTGAAAGGACTGGCGTCGTCCCTGAGTGGAGTCTGGGGAGGACGTCTAGGGATGGGTGTTGCATCTGCTGGACTCCTATCTGTCGGTGAGATTTGTCAATTGAGATTTGTGTTTTATTTCTTTCAGGGGGAAGCTGGTCGCAAGCGAAGGTAGGACATGCTCTTGATGGAAACATTGTAAGTTTTCGTGGAACAGTTCAAAACATTTCTAATGCTCAGTTGATAACCAGCTGTTAAATATTCGCAGGGTTCGTGATGAAGCCAAACCACTATCAGTGGTAGAGGAGGCCTTGCCGATTGACAAGTTTCATTGCCCTGTTTCATTCAACACAACATTTAAAGAAACATCTGATGACTTCAAGCAAGGTAAAGCTTATACCTTTCCCATTGTTCTTGTTTCTGACATCTTGAAGTAAGATGTGTACGAAAGAACTGCAGTTGCAGGTTTAAATGGAAAGTAGACACAAAATGCTGGAGTGACTCAGCGGGACAGGCTTCAAACTGAAGAAGGGTCCAGACCCGAAACATCACCCATTCTTCAGACTGAAGAAGGGTCCAGACCCGAAACATCACCCATTCCTTCTCTCCAGAGCTGCTCCCTGTCCCGCTGAGTTACTCCAGCATTTTGTGTCTACCTTTGATTGGTCTATCTTTAAGTTATACAAAGATGCAAAGATTAATGTTATTTTGCACTGAAGGGAAATTGAAGATTTGATCTCCCACCAAGCTCATCTGCTGGGAAGCATCACAGAGTCTGAGAGCTTTGTAGCACAGCAACAGGCCCTTTGACTCGACTCGACCATGCCAACCACGTTGCCCAACCAAGCTAGCCCCACTTGCCTGAGTCTGGCTCGTATCCTTCCAAGTCTTTCTTATCCACGTATCTACCCAATTCTCTGTGAACTGTTGTAATTGTACCTGCCTCGCCCACTTCCTCTGTCAGATCGTTCCACATCTACATTACCCACTGACAGAAAAACCTGCTCCTCAGGTCCTTTTTATTGTTTCCACTCTCACCTTAAACTGATGCACTCGAGGTTTAGACTCTCCGACCTTGGGTAAAGTATTGCGGCTAATCACCTTGTCTGTGCATCTTATACACATCTATAATGTCACTCTGACAGGCTCCCAAGAACAAATGTCCCAGTCTGAATAGTCTCTTTCAGGAATGAGTAGATTAACCTATGATGAGCGTTTGTCGGTATTGGGCCTGTACTCGCTGTTGCTCAGAGGAATGAGGGGGGATCTCATTGAAAAATACAGAATAGTGAAAGGTTTGGATAGAATGGACGTGGAGAGGATGTTTCCATTAGTGAGTGAGTCTAGGACTAGATATTTATTTACAAAAATGCTGGAGTAACTCAGCAGGTCAGGCAGCATTTCAGGAGAGAAGAAAAGGGTGACGTTTCGGGTAGGACAAAGGAAGGATGTAGGTGGAGACAGGAAGACAGAGGGAGAACTGGGAAGGGGGAGGGGAAGAGAGGGACAGAGGAACTATCTGAAGACAATAGACAATAGGTGCAGGAGGAGGCCATTCGGCCCTTCGAGCCAGCACCGCCATTCAATGTGATCATGGCTGATCATTCTCAATCAGTACCCCGTTCCTGCCTTCCCGCCATACCCCCTGACTCCGCTATCCTTAAGAGCTCTATCCAGCTCTCTCTTGAATGCATTCAGAGAATTGGCCTCCACTGCCTTCTGAGGCAGAGAATTCCACAGATTCACAACTCTCTGACTGAAAAAGTTTTTCCTCATCTCAGTTCTAAAAGGCTTATTCTTAAACTGTGTTCTGGACTCCCCCAACATTGGGAACATGTTTCCTGCCTCTAACGTGTCCAACCCCTTAATGATCTTATACGTTTCGATAAGATCTCCTATCATCCTTCTAAATTCCAGTGTATACAAGCCTAGTCGCTCCAGTCTTTCAACATATGAAAGCCCCGCCATTCCTGGAATTAACCTAGTAAACCTACGCTGCACGCCCTCAATAGCAAGAATATCCTTCCTCAAATTTGGAGACCAAAGCTGCACAGTTTTCCAGGTGCGATCTCACTAGTGCCCTGTACAACTGCAGAAGGACCTCTTTGCTCCTATACTCAACTCCTCTTGTTATGAAGGCCAACATTCCATTGGCTTTCTTCACTGCCTGCTGTACCTGCATGCTTCCTTTCAGTGACTGATGCACTAGGACACCCAAATCTCGTTGTATGTCCCCTGTTCCTAACTTGACACCATTCAGATAATACTCTGCCTTCCTATTCTTACAACCAAAGTGGATAACCTCACACTTATCCACATTAAACTGCATCTGCCATACATCCGCCCACTCACACAACCTGTCCAAGTCACCCTGCAACCTCATAGCATCTTCCTCACAGTTCACACTACCACCCAGCTTTGTATCATCTGCAAATTTGCTAATGGTACTTTTAATCCCTTCATCCAAGTCATTAATGTATATTGTAAATAGCTGCGGTCCCAGCACCGAGCCTTGCGGTACCCCACTAGTTACTGCCTGCCATTCTGAAAGGGACGCATTTATCCCCACTCTTTGCTTTCTGTCTGTCAACCAATTTTCTATCCATGTCAGTACCCTACCTCCAATACCATGTGCTCTAATTTTGTCCACTAATCTCCTATGTGGAACCTTGTCAAAGGCTTTCTGAAAGTCAAGGTACACCACATCCACCGGCTCTCCCCTGTCAATTTTCCTGGTTACATCCTCAAAGAATTCCAGAAGATTAGTCAAGCATGATTTCCCCTTTGTAAACCCATGCTGACTCGGAACAATCCTGTTACTACTATCCAAATGCTCCGCAATTTTGTCTTTTATAATTGACTCCAGCATCTTCCCCACCACTGATGTCAGACTAACTGGTCTATAATTTCCCGTTTTCTCTCTCCCTCCTTTCTTAAAAAGTGGGACAACATTAGCTACCCTCCAATCCACAGGAACTGATCCTGAATCTATAGAACATTGAAAAATGATCACCAATGCGTCCACAATTTCTAGCGCCACCTCCTTAAGTACTCTGGGATGCAGACCATCAGGCCCTGGGGATTTATCAGCCTTCAGTCCCATCAGTCTACCCAACACCATTTCCTGCCTAATGTGGATTTCCTTCAGTTCCTCCGTCACCCCTAGGATCTCTGCCCACTAGAACATCTGGGAGATTGCTTGTACCTTCCTTAGTGAAGACAGATCCAAAGTACCGGTTCAACTCGTCTGCCATTTCCTTGTTTCCCATAATAAATTCTCCCTCTTCTGTCTTCAAGGGACCCACATTTGCCTTGACTATTTTTTTCCTCTTTACATACATAAAAAAGCTTTTACTATCCTCCTTTATATTATTGGCTAGTTTACCCTCGTACCTCATCTTTCTCCACGTATTGCCTTCTTAGTCATCTTCTGTTGCTCTTTAAAAGAGTCCCAATCCTCTGGCTTCCCACTCTTCTTTGCTTTGTTGTACTTCTGCTCTTTTATTTTTATGCTGTCCTTGACTTCCCTTGTCACCAACGGGTGTCTCTTACTCCCCTTGGAATCTTTCCTCCTCTTTGGGATAAATTGGATGGAGTTGAGGGGGGAGGTGAAGGAACAGGTGTTGCATCTCATGCGGTTGCAGGGGAATGTGCCCGGGGATGGGGTGGTTTGGGCAGGAAGGGACGAAAGGTCAGAGCCTCAGAATTAAAGGATGTTCCGTTAGGAAGGAGATGACGGGAAATGTTTTTAATCAGACGGTGGTGCATTTGTGGAATTCATTGCCACAGAAGGCTGTGGAGGCCAAGTCGGTGGATATTTTTAAGGCAGAGATAGCTGGATTCTTGATTAGTATGGATGTCAGAGGTTATGGGGAGAATACAGGAGAATGGGGTTAGGAGGGAGAGATAGATCAGCCATGATTGAATGGTGGAGTAGAATTGAAGGGCCGAATGGCCAAATTCTAATACTTTCACTGATGACATTACGACCTGATGATGGTCCAACTTCACCTGATAACCCAGCCCTTCAGAGCTGATGAAGTTGTTGTAAAGCCTTTTGCACCCACTCCAATTGACTAACAAACCCGTCCTTCCCTTTGTCTCACCCTCCACTCAAACAACACAGGAGCAGGTCATCTGGCCCCACGTGTCTGCCCCCTTTCACTGTGATCATGACGACCCCACCACACACCTCTACCTCCTCTTTAACATCCTCAAATTACCGCTCACCTCAATATCCACCTGCTCCGATCTGCCTCCATATCTAAATAACCCGCTTCATTCCTCCATCCCCACCGCAATCTCGCAATCCTCCTCACTCTCCACATTCGTCCACCCTCCCCCACCTCACGAATTTCCCCTCTCCATCCCCAGATAAAAACTCCGGGAGAGATGTCTGTTGTCCACCCGATGTGGTCGGGGTGAAAACCCAGGCAAGGTTTCAGTTGTCCGCATGCCTGTGCCTGAGGCCGAGCGGCCTCTCCCCCGGTCCCGGGGCCGCGCTGCCCGAGTCTCCCCCCGACCCCCGGGGACTCTCTGATTCTCTGCTTCTCCCCCCAGTCTCCGTCACCCTGGATGTGGAAACAGCGCATCCGGGGCTCGAGGTGTCCGAGGATCGGAAGAGGGTGAGACGGACCGGGACCTGGAGGAGTCTCCCTGACACCGGGAAGAGGTTTACAGGCAGTGCGCGTGTACTGGGATCGGAGGGATTCACATCGGGGAGACATTACTGGGAGGTGGAGGTGGCGGGGAGTCGGGGCTGGAGTCTGGGAGTCGCCGCAGAGTCTGTGGAGAGGAAGAGATCGGTCACACTGACCCCGGAGACTGGAGTCTGGAGCATCAGGCGGGGGGCTGATGAGGTTGTTGCACTCACCTCCCCTCCATCCCGTCTCCCCGCCCGTCCCGTCCCCGGGAGGGTGGGAGTTTATCTCAGTTACGAGTCCGGGACAGTTTCATTTTACGACGCGGACACCAAGTCCCATCTCCACACCTTCACTGGGAATAAATTCACGGAGAAACTTTTTCCTTTCTTCGGGCCTGTTTGGGATGTAAACCAGTGGCTGAGGATCTGCTCCGGTTCCGCTCCGGGTGTGTAAAAGGGTCGGGTCCCGACACCGGCGTCAGGAGCGGGGCTCAGGGGCTGTGGGGCAGAAACCCGGTGGACAACAGGTCGGCGCTGAACGGCTCCCGTTTAATCCCCAAATTCCGCGTCGTAAAAACCCCAGTGAGCGCGGAAATAAAACCAGGGCGAATGTAAATGTGGGAAGAGAGAAATAAACAGCAAATGGAATCAGAGCTGTCGATCCGATCCGTTCATTTCATGCGTCCGTCAACGGAACAGAAATACTTTTTAGTAATTCTGTGTCTTGTTGCTTTTATTTTTGTATGGCTTTATGGTAATTCGCACATCACTGTACCTTTATTGGTACACGTGACAAAAAAAACCCTTTGAAACCTCTATCTCTAAAACTTACTAAAGCTTACTTGGAGAATTTAATGCTTTTAAACTAGCTCTTGTTCAGACCTTATCTTTGTTTCTGATTATCGTGTAATGAGGATCTGTGATGAATGAATGAATAAAACTTTACTTTCATTCAAAACTGTACAGACGAGTGCATATTTGAACGAAATTCCGTTGCAACTGGCTTCAATGTAACACAAAAAAATAAAAAATTATTAAAGAAAAATAAATAAATAAGTGACTCGCATATAAAATAATGGCGGTGGACCATTGTGAATTCAAGAGTCTGATGGCTCGGGGGGGGAAGAAGCTATTGCAGAACCTGGCTGTTTTGCTCCATATGCTGCAGTACCTTTGACCAGAGGGCAGCAGGGTGAACAGTCCGTGATGGAGATGGGTGGGGTCTTTAATAATGTTGTTGCCCTTGGACAAGCAGCGTTTGTGTGCAATGTCCTGGATGGAAGGAAGTCAAGTCCCGATGATTTTCTCAGCCGTCCTCACCGCTCTCTGCATGGACTTCCAGTCTGAGGCTTTGCAGTCCCCAGACCAGACGGAGATGCAGTTGGTCAGTATGCTCTCTATGGTGCCCCTGTAGAAAGTGGTGAGGATGGGATGGGGAGGTGTGCTCTTGTCATCCGGGGCAGAAAGTGCAAACGCTGCTGGGCTCTCTTGACTAGAGCTGCAGTGTTTAGGGACCAGGTCAGGCTGTCTGTGATCTGCACCCCCAGGAACTTAGTGCTACTGACTACCGCCATCGCGGTGTCACTGATGTGGAGTGGTGTGTGTCTGCAACGTTTTCTCCTGAAGTCAACGATGATCTTTGTTTTTGTGACATTCAGGACCAGATTACTCATGTTGCACCAGTCCACCAGTTGTTTCACCTCCTCCCTGTAAGCCAGTTCATTGTCGTCCCGGAGAAGGCCCAGCACTGTCGTGTCATCCGCGAACTTCATGATGTGGTTTGTACTGAACCTGGCACAACAGTCGTGGGTCATCAGGGTAAACAGCAGTGGACTCAGGACACAGCCCTGAGGGGAACTGGTGCTCAGAGAGATGATGTTGGAGATGTTGTTTCCAACCCGCACAGACTGGGGTCTGTCAGTGAGGAAGTCCAGTAGCCAGTTACACAAGGGGGTGCTAAGGCCCAGTGGACCCAATTTGCTTACCAAGTGCTGAGGGGTGATCGTGTTGAATGCTGAACTGAAGCCCAAGAACAGCATTCGCACATATGTGTTCTTCTCCTCCAGATGTGCCAGGCTCAGGTGGAGTGCAGAGGATATAATAATAATAATAATAATGCATTACATTTATATAGCGCTTTTCAAACACTCAAAGACGCTTTACAGGGATTTCTAGAACATAGAGAAGTGAATAAATAGATAAATAAGTAAACGAACAGAGAAAGGAGACAGAAGGTGAGGTGACCTTCAGTGGTTGAAGGCAGTGCTGAACAGGTGAGACTTCAGTGATGTTTTGAATGTGGTGAGTGAGGAGGAGTCTCTGACGGTTTGGGGTAGTGAGTTCCATAGGGTGGGAGCAGCGATGGAGAAAGCCCTGTCCCCCCAGGATCTGAGTTTGGTCCGGATGGGGGGGGGACAGGAGATTGGCAGCAGCAGAGCGGAGGGTGCAGGTGGGAGTGTGCCTGTGGAGGACGACAGTCAGGTAGGATGGGGCCAGGATATGGAGTCCTCTGTGGAGCGGGTTGGCCGGTAAGCAAACTGGAACGGGTCAAGTGTGGGGGGGGGGGGGGGGGAAGTATGGAGATGATATGGTCCTTGACCAGCCTCTCGAAGCACTTCATCATTATGGGAGTGAGTGCTACAGGGCGGTAATGGCTGAGACAAGCGATTGTGGATTTTGTTTGGCACTGGTATGATGGTAGCAGTCTTGAAGCACGATGGGACAATAGCGTGGTTCAGCGAGGTGTTGAAGATGTGAGTGAGGACATGTGCCAGCTGATCAGCACATTCCCTGAGCACCCGGCCTGGTATGTTATCAGGGCCTGCCGCCTTCCGTGCGCTGACTCTTCTTAGGGTCCTCCGGACATCTGCTGTGTTGAGATTGAGTGCCTTTTCATCATGGTGAGGAATAGCTTTCCTCGCAGGTGTGTTGTTGAGCGCCTCGAACCGTCCAAAATATTTATTGAGTTCATTGAGAAAGTTTGTGCTATCTTCACAGGGCGGTGGAGCAGTCTTATAGCCTGTGATGGTTTGGCTTCCCTGCCACATGGGCCTGGTGTTCATGGGGTCATGAAAGAAACTCTGGATTTCCTGATCATGGGCACGCTTTGCTCGCCTGATGACTCGGTTCAGGCTGGCTCTTGCTGATCTGAGTGCCACCATGTCGCCGGATTTAAATGCCGCATTTCCTGCTCTCAGCATTGCACGTGCCTCGCTGGTCATCCAGGGCTTCTGGTTGGCCCGTATAGTGATGATCTCGGTGACACAGACATCCTCTATGCACTTGTCCATGTACGCAGACACACACGCAGCGTACTCCTCCAGGCTGGTGTGTTGATTGTCAGTCGCAGCCTTCTTGAACATGTCCCAGTCAGTGCACTCCAAGCAGTCCTGTAATGCTGACATAGCTCCCTCTGGCCAGACCCTAACCTGCTTCACAGTGGGGTTTTCTCTGGTGAGCAGGGGCCTGTATGCAGGAATTAGCATCACTGAGAGATTGTCTGAGGAGCCAAGGTGGGGGCGGGGGACTGCTTTGAATGCCTTCTTGATGTTTGTATAGGCTAGGTCCAGTGTGTTCACTCCCCTGGTTGCAAAGTCCACATGCTGGTGGTAATGTGGGAGAACTGTCTTCATGTTGGGCTGGTTAAAGTCCCCAGCAACAATGAAAACACTGTTGGGATGTGTAATTTGCAGGTCACTGATGGAGTGATAAAGGACATTCAGGGCCTCCTTAGTGTTTGCACTGGGGGGATGTACACGGCTGTGATGGTCATGATAGTAAATTCCCTGGGCAGATAGAAGGGTCTACATTTTATTGTCAAAAACTCAATGTCTGGAGAGCATTGACTTGAGACCACTGTGGCATTATTACACCAGCTGTTATTAGTGTAAATGCACACACCACCGCCCCGGGATTTACCACTGAGAGTGCAGCTCCTGTCCGACCGGAATGTTGTTCGCCCTCCACGCTGATAGCGACGTCGGGAACGGAGGAGTTTAACCACGTCTCTGTCAAGATCAGGGCGCAGCAGTCTCTCATCTCCCGTTTGGTTATTAAACCCAGCTTCAGATAGTCCAGTTTATTCTCCAAGGGGCGGACGTGAGCGAGCAGAATAGATGGAAGCGGCGTTCTGCAGGGGTTCGCCTTTAGCTTCGCTGTTAGCCCTCCCCGAGTGCCGCACTTCTGCCTCCTATCGCACCGCCTCCGTCTCCTCCGACAGCGGTTCGGGCTGGGAGGAGACTCGGCAGCTTTGTCGGCCGCCGGTACCAGCCGACGTAGCAGTCCCAGGCTCCGTAGAGTGGCCAGAGTGGCCGGGTCCACGGTTGCTGAACTGCTGGATGGACAGAATTCTAGCACAAACTGACAATCATATACTAGTTGTACTTTGGTACACTGAACATTTACTCCTGAAATCTCTGGTCTAAGTGAGTTATTTACTGCTAAATCAGGATGCCGTCTGCCAGCCTGATTCATCACTGAAACCTCAATCATCCCCTCTGACATCTTCAGACTTTAAACTCAAAGCTTGTCACCGACTGCTTGCTGAAGATAGACACAAAAGGCTGGAGGAACTCAGCGGGACCGGCAGCATCTCTGGAGAGAAGGAATGGGTGACGTTTCGGGTCGAGACCCTTCTTCAGACTCAATCTTCGGTTTAAACCAGCATCTGCAGTTCCTTCCAACGCACGGGTTGATTCTGACCGTTTGAAGATGGGTCTTGACACGAAACGTCACCCATTCCTTCTCTCCAGAGATGCTGTTTGTCCCGCTGAGTTACTCCAGCATTTTGTGTCTGTCTTCAGATTAAACCAGCATCTGCAGTTCCTTCCTACACATACCGACTGATTACTGTTCCCTTCAGCTTTGATGGCAACCGGTATTATGGAAGCAAGACCCCATGGCGCTGATGGCGGCGGCAACCCGAGACCCGCTGTTGCCGCGGCTCCTCATCCCCCTCCTCCACTCTCTCCCCCTCCCTCTCCGCCGGGCCTGCAGCAGCGGCCCGACCCCGCCCGGCAGCGGCTCCACAAGGAGCGGCGGCGGAGAGAGGTGGCCTTCGAGGCCCGGAGTGGAGAGAAATGGAGGGGTGAGGGAGAGGAGGAGAGAGAAATGGAGGGGTGAGGAGGCGAGGAAGAGACGAGGGAGAGGAGGGGTGAGGTGAAAGAGGGATGAGAGAGAGGTGGAGGTGGAGAGGAAGAGGGGAGAGGAGGGGGAGGAGAGGTGAAGGAGAGGAAGAAGGGGAGGAGAGTTGAAGGAGAGGAAGAGGGGGGGGGTGAGGAGGAGGTGCAGGGAGAGGGAGAGGATGAGAGAGAATGGTGGACAGGGAGAGGAGGGTGAAAGGGGAGAGAGGGTGAAAGGGAGAGGAGGAGAGGGGGAGGAAGAGAAGGAGAGGAGGAGGGGTGAAGGAGAGGAAGTGGAGGGGTGATTCGGAGGTATCCTCTTTCTTCAGGAAACGGGGCTTCAATTCCACTCCACGTTGTTGTCCAGCCTCACTTACCCCCTCTGGCAGCTTGTTCCAGACACCCACGACCTGTATGAAAATGTTGTTCCTCAGGTTCCGATTAAATCTTGCACCTCTCACCACAAACCTGTGTCCTCTAGTTCTCGATTCCACTGCTCCGGGTAACAGACTGTGCATTCACCCTGTCTATTCACCTCTTGATCTTATGTACTTCAGCCTCCTGCGCTCCAATTAATAAATCCTTCCCTGCCCAACCGCTCCCTTTCGCTCTGACCCTCAAATCCTGGCACCATCTTCGTGAATCCACTCTGCAGTTGTTTCCAGCATTTTATCCTGCCTTACACTGTCCCAAGCGCTACTCTCCGCTTCCGTCTATATTCAGAACAGTTTAATGTGTAACTGACCCCTCCCTGTGGTAGAGAGCGGGGGAACCCTCCATAGTTTCCGCAGGTGGATTTGTCTCCTTCCTTTAAAATGGTCGTAACGATGGTGACCCTCGGGTGCTCTGGCCGGCGCTCCTCTTCCCAGAGGAAGGCAGACATTGATGGTGAAACTCACCAGCGCCTTCAGTGCACCTGCACCACCTCTGGCCGTCTGAGGAGAAGACTGTTTGAAGATCAGGACACAATTCGCAAGTCCTCAATCATTTTAGAAACATAGAAAATAGGTGCAGGAGTAGGCCATTCGGCCCTTCGAGCCTGCACCGCCATTCAATATGATCATGGCTGATCATCCAGCTCAGTAACCTGTACCTGCCTTCTCTCCATACCCCCTGATCCCTTTAGCCACAAGGGCCACATCTAACTCCCTCTTAAATATAGCCAATGAACTGGCCTCAACTACCTTCTGTGGGAGGGAATTCCACAGACTCACCACTCTCTGTGTGAAGAAATGTTTTCTCATCTCGGTCCTAAAAGACTTCCCCCTTATCCTTAAGCTGTGACCCCTGGTTCTGGACTTCCCCAACATCGGGAACAAACTTCCCGCATCTAGCCCCTCCAACCCCTTAAGAATTTTATATGTTTCAATAAGATCCCCCCTCAGTCTTCTAAATTCCAGCGAGTATAAGCCTAATCTATCCAGTCTTTCTTCATATTAAAGTCCTGCCATCCCAGGGATCAATCTGGTGAACCTTCTCTGTACTCCCTCTAAGGCTAGAATGTCTTTCCTCAGATTAGGAGACCAAAACTGTACACAATACTCCAGCTGCGGTCTCACCAAGGCCCTGTACATCTGCAGCAGAACGTCCCTGCTCCTATACTCAAATCCTCTTGCTATGAATGCTAACATACCATTCGCTTTCTTCACTGCCTGCTGCACCTGCACACTTGCTTTCAATGACTGGTGCACCATGACACCCAGGTCACGTTGCATTCTCCCCTTTTCCTAATTGGCCACCATTCAGGTAATACTCTGCTTTCCTGTTCTTGCTGCCAAAGTGGATAACCTCACATTTATCCACATTATATTGCATCTGCCATGTATTTGCCCACTCGCCTAATCTATCCAAGTCACTCTGCAGCACTCCTAGCATCCTCCTCGCAGCTAATACTGCCACCCAGCTTCGTGTCATCCGCAAACTTAGAGATGTTGCATTCAATTCCCTCATCCAAATTATTAATATATATTGTAAATAACTGGGGTCCCAGCACTGAGCCTTGCGGTACCCTACTAGTCACTGCCTGCCATTCCGAAAAGGACCCGCTTACTCTTTGCTTCCTGTCCGCCAACCAATTCTCTATCCACCTCAACACTGAACCCCCAATACCGTGTGCTTTAAGTTTGTACCCCAATCTCCTATGTGGGACCTTGTCGAAGGCCTTCTGAAAGTCCAGATATAACACATCGACTGGTTCTCCCTTATCCACTCTACTAGTTACATCCTCGAAAAATTCTATAAGATTCGTCAGGCATGATTTGCCTTTCATAAATCCATGCTGACTTTGTCCTATGATTTCACCACTTTCCAAATCTGATGCTATCACATCTTTAATAACTGACTCTAGCATTTTCCCCACTACCGATGTTAGGCTAACTGGTCTATAATTCCCCGTTTTCTCTCTCCCGCCCTTTTTAAAAAGTGGGGTTACATTAGCTACCCTCCAATCCTCAGGAACTACTCCAGAATCTAAAGAGTTTTGAAAAATTATCACTAATGCATCCACTATTTCTGAGGCTACTTCCTTAAGCACTCTGGGCCTGGGGATCTGGCCCTGGGGATTTATCGGCCTTTAATCCATTTAATTTACCTAACACCACTTCCCGACTAACCTGGATTACCCTCAGTTCCTCCATTTCGTTAGACCCCCGGTCCCCTGCTATTTCCAGCAGAATGTTTATGTCTTCCCTAGTGAAGACAGAACCAAAGTAGTTGTTCAATTGGTCTGCCATCTCCTTGTTCCCTATGATCAATTCACCTGTTTCCAACTGCAAGGGACCTACATTTGGCTTAACTAGTCTTTTTCTCTTCACATATCTATAAAAGCTTTTGCAGTCAGTTTTTATGTTCCCTGCCAGTTTTCTCTCATAATCAATTTTCCCTTTCCCAGTTAAGCCCTTTGTCCTCTGCTGGACTCTGAATTTCTCCCAGTCCTCTGGTATGCTACTTTCTCTGGCTAATTTATATGCTTCATCTTTTGTTTTAATACTATCCTTGATTTCCCTTGTTATCCACAGATGCACTACCTTTCCTGGTTTGTTCTTTTGCCAAACTGGGATGAACAATTGTTGTAGTTCATCCATGCAAAGTTTAAATGCCTTCGATTGCATGTCCACCATCAACCCTTTAAGTATAAATTGCCAGTCTATCTTGGACAATTCACGTCTCATACCTTCAAAGTTACCTTTCTTTAAGTTCAGAACACTTGTTTCTGAATTGACTTTGTCACTCTCCATCCTAATGAAGAACTCCACCATATTATGGTCACTTTTGCCCAAGGGGCCTCGCACAACAAGACTGCTAACTAACCCTTCCTCATTACTCAATACCCAGTCTAGAATGGCCTGCTCTCTCGTTGGTTCCTCGACATGTTGGTTTAGAAAACCATCTCGCAAACATTCCAAGAAATCCTTTTCCTCAGCACCCCTGCCAATTTAGTTCACCCAATCTATATGTAGATTGAAGTCACCCATTATGACTGCTGCACCTTTAGTGCACGCATTTCTAATTTCCTGTTTGATGCCACCGCCAACCTCACTTTAGACAATAGACAATAGGTGCAGGAGTAGGCCATTCGGCCCCTCGAGCCAGCACCGCCATTCAATGTGATCATGGCTGATCATTCTCAATCAGTACCCTGTTCCTGCTTTCTCCCCATACCCCCTGACTCCGCTATCCTTAAGAGCTCTATCTAGCTCTTTCTTGAATGTCACCACTACTGCTGTTAGGTGGCCTGTACACAATTCCCACTAGCATTTTCTGCCCCTTAGTGTTTCGCACTCTACCCATATCGATTCCACATCCTCCGAGCTAATGTCCTTCCTTTCCACTGTGTTAATCTCCTCTCTAACTAGCAACGCTACCCCACCTCCTTTTCCTTTCTGTCTATCCCGCCTGAATATAGAATATCCCTGGATGTTGAGCTCCCAGCCTTGGTCACCCTGGAGCCATGTCTCCGTAATCCCAACTATATCATAATCATTAATAACTATCTCCACATTTAATTCATCCACCTTATTACGTATACTCCTTGCATTATGTTGAAAAGTGGCCCTTTTTGATTTTTGCCCTGGATTTGTCTGCCTGCCACTTTTACTTTTCACCTTGCTACCTATTGCTTCTACCCTCATTTTACACCCCTCTGCCTCTCTGCGCATGCTCCCATCCCCCTGCCACATTACGTTAAATCCTCCCCGACAGCACTAGCAAACACTCCCCCAAGGACATTGGTTCCATTCCAGCTCAGGTGCAGACCGTCCTGTTTGTACTGGTCCCACCTCCCCCAGAACTGGTTCCAATGTCCTAGAAATTTGAATCCCTCCCCCTTGCACCATTTTTCAAGCCACGTATTCATCTGAAATATCCTCCTATTTCTACTCTGACTAGCATGTAGCACTGGTAGTAATCCAGAGATTATTACCTTTGAGGTCCTACTTTTAAGTTTATCTCCTAGCTCCCTAAATTCACCTTGTAGGACCTCATCCCGTTTTTTACCTATATCGTTGGTGCCAATGTGAACCACGACAACTGGCTGTTCACCCTCCCCCTCCAGAATGTTCTGCAGCCGATCAGAGACATCCCTGACCCTTGCACCAGGGAGGCAACATACCATCCTGGAGTCTCGTTTGCGGCCGCAGAGACGCCTATCTATTCCCCTTACAATTGAATCCCCCCTATTACTATTACAGTTGCTTCCTCTAGTCCGCTTCCACCAATCAGCGGCTTCCTCCAGACCACTTCTTTTGAAGTGTGAGGGAACGTTTTTAAACCAACGCTGCACCAACCGCTCCTGGGCCCCGCCCACACGCTGCACCAACCGCTCCTGGGCCCCGCCCACACGCTGCACCAACCGCCCCTGGGCCCCGCCCACACGCTGCTCCAACCGCTCCTGGGCCCCGCCCACACGCTGCTCCAACCGCACCTGGGCCCCGCCCACACGCTGCACCAACCGCTCCTGGGCCCCGCCCACATGCTGCACCAACCGCTCCTGGGCCCCGCCCACACGCTGCACCAACCGCTCCTGGACCCGCCCACACGCTGCACCAACCGCTCCTGGGCCCCGCCCACACGCTGCACCAACCGCTCCAGGGCCCCGCCCACACGCTGCTCCAACCGCTCCTGGGCCCCGCCCACACGCTGCTCCAACCGCTCCTGGGCCTCGCCCACACGCTGCACCAACCGCTTCTGGGCCCCGCCCACACGCTGCTCCAACCGCTCCTGGGCCTCTGTCCACGTGACTGAGACTCTACATTCTTCATCCACACCCAATCTAATACATCGTTAATATTAAATTCCTCCAACCAATCATGATTACCACCTTATTGTGGGTTAACATGTGATAAGCGTTTTTCGACACTGGGCCTGTACTCGCCGGAGTTTAGAAAAATGAGTTAATTGAAACTGACCAAAGAGTGAAAGGCTTGGATAGAGTGGATGTGGAAAGGATGTTTCCACTAGTGGGAGAGTCCAGGACCAGAGGTCATAGCCTCAGATTTAAAGGACGTTCATACAAGAAGATGAGGAAGAATTTTAGTCTGAGGGTGGTGAATCTGTGGAATTCTTTGCCACAGAAGGCTGTGCAGGCCAAGTCAGTGGATATTTTTTAAGGCAGAGATACAATGATTCTTGAGCAGTACTGGTGTCAGAGGTTATGGGGAGAAGGCAGGAGAATGAGGTTTGGAGCGAGAGATAGATCAACCATGATTGAATGGAGTAGACTTGATGGACCGAATTGCCTAATTCTGCTCCTATCATTTGTGACCTTAGAAACATAGACACATAGAAAATAGGTGCAGGAGGAGGCCATTTGGCCCTTCAAGCCAGCACCGCCATTCATCGTGGTCATGGCTGTTCATCATGACACTATTCAGCAGAAAATTCACAACACGTCACAACTTTCCTGCACCTTGTCTTCTCTGGGTTCTAGCTTAGTTGTCACAAACATTTAACAACCCTCCTGCATTGGTTCCATGTATACAATGCCCTCTGTGTGCCAACGTGAGCGGGAGTCAGAAAATGGGAATTATCAACTATGTGAAATAACTTGGGTGAAATTGCTGCCGCAAGAAGAGGTAGGACATGATCTTCAGTTAAACTCTACACGGATCTGTAAAGTCACATTAACATGTCGACGCGCAGGTTATAACCAGTTGTTTAATAATTGCAGGATTAGTGATGATACCCAGGTATTGTCACTGAGGGATGGTGCCATGCCGGCTGAAAAATTCAATCTCCCCTTCTGGCTGAATGCAGTGTTGAGGGCATTTTTGTTGTTGCGATTAACCAAGGTAAAACATGTGGAGTACTTTCTTCTTATGTGGATGACATATTTAAGTTGTAAATAGATGCAAAGATCGACCGCAATTATGAAATGAAGGGGAAGTAAAATTTAATACCAGCACCAATCTCAACTGATGGGAAGCTTGACAGTCAGGTGGTCAGCTGGAGATGTCAGAACCCTGAGCACATCCAACACAGGAGCGCGAAACAACCAGGACACAGACTGCTAGATGATATAATATCCGCCCGGTTGCCCTAACGCCGATAGTCATGAAGTGCTTTGAGAGGCTGGTCCTCTCACACATCAAATCTTGCATCCCTGACTCACTGGACCCACATCAATTTGCATACAGGGCAAATAGATCCACAGAGGACGCCATCTCTCTGGCTCTTCACACCGTCCTGAATCACCTAGAGAGACAGGGCACGTACGTGAGGATGCTATTCATAGACTATAGCTCCGCCTTCAACACGGTCATCCCCACCAAGCTCAGGTGTGGGGTGTGGTGCTGCGGAGCTCTGTTTCAATCACTCGAACAAGTGAGTTTCTAAACATTTTTTGGAATTCGGTGGAGGTACAGCGGTACTCTAAACATCTTTGGGTATCGCTGCGACGCTACAGAAATCTTTTTTAAAGTTTTCTGTGTGTTTTGGGGCTGCAAGCGGTGTTATCAATTGACTGCTCAGCTCCCACTACTGAGGCTGGCAACCTGCCAGGAAACTGTGGCGCACAAAAAGGGGGAGAAAAACCTGTCTGGACTGATACACCTGTGTCCAGAACAACCTCCCCCCCCCTACTACCTCGTCGCTACTGACCGGACCGGTCTGGTTTTCGTGCGGTGTGGGAGTTTTCTACACCCTCGACCTTCTTCTGTGGCCTTGAGACCTGGAGCTGAAGGAGCCTCCTCTCTATCAGAGATAGGCTTCCAACAATAACAGACTGCAGGTGAATCCCTTTCGTTGCTGCAGGAGCAGCGAAGACCAGCGGGGATTGCTTGAGAAAGTCTGCAGCTCACCAGGGAACGCAGGAGAGCCGAGATACCCGGGCCAAGAGGCCGTGACGCAGCAGTTTCTAGTGGGAGCCGCCATTATTGACGTTCGAGGCAACACCACTCGCCTCCCTCCCTTGAACTGTTCTACACTTGTTTGTGTGTTTGGACTTGGCCCCGTGCCTTTTGGATTGTCTTTGTCTTTGTGTATCAGTGTTTTGTTTTCACTGTAGTGCCTGATATCATGCAGGGTCAGCGTTCTGGGGGATCGGGGCCTTCGGGGAGTTATGCTAAGGCGGCTGCTTCAGCTGCTTCGGCTGCTCCTCTGGGGGCCCGGTTCCCCATGAGGAACCTACCCTTTGAACATGGGGTCAGGTGCTACATGCTCCCCCAAATGAACCTACAGGCGCGGCTGCTGTGGCAGTGGCAGCCAAGCCTGTAGGCATTGTGTATGTGGGAAAAATGTTTGGGAAGGGCGTGTTCTTTCTGGAGTCCGTTGAGGGGGTGAACGTGACTGTATGTAAAGGGGTCACAGTGGGTGGACTTTTCTTACAGGTCGAGCCCCTAGGGTCCACCGCGCAGCGGGTGGTCCTATCCAACGTCCCGCCCTACATCAAGAACGAGGCCCTCCTTCCCCACCTTCATACCCTGGGGAAGATCCTCACCGACATCACCCCAATACCCATGGGGTTCCGCAGGAAGGACTTGCAGCACGTTCTCTCCCTCCGGCGCCAGCTGACAATGCTGCTGGACCGGGAGGAGGTGGTCGACGGGCGCTTCTGTGTCCAGCAGGATGGGCGAGACTTCACCATCTTCTGGACATCGGACCGCCCGAGGTGCCACGCCTGCAAGGAAGTGGGGCATATTCGGAGGAATTGCCCCAAATCCCGGGCGGAGGCCTCCGCCTCCGGTGCCACTAACCCCCCTCCCCCCCCCCCACTCCCACTCCCCCTGTAGTTGAGTCAGGGAACCCTGGGGATGGGGAGGGTCAAAAGAAGGGGGGCAAGGTGGCGAAGAAGATAAGGCACCTGGGGAACAAACCCCCCGGGGATAAGACTTTGCCACCCATCCCGTCACCTCCCGTTAGGGAGTCCGCAAGCCCCATAATCCAGCCAGGGGCGGAAGGGATTGGGCGGGAGGAGGGGGAGCCGCAGACTAGGGTTGCTCAGGTGACCCCAGAGTCTGTGAGCTCCTCCCATTCGAAAAAAAGAAGGAGGAATCTCTCCAGGGAGGAGCAGAAGGGGGACATAGGGGAATCTTCCAGTGGGGCGGGGAGTGCTGTGGTGGAGGATGACTCCTGCCCTCTGGTTCAGGCCCCGGTTCCATGCTCTGAAGGGGTTTCTGGGGAGGGTGGTGATGGGGACCACTCGGGTGTAATGGAGCAGGGAGAGATTCCTGTTGGGGAGGGAATCCCAATTCATGCACCCGAGGAAGCCCAGGAGCAACCCACCCAGGACGAGGTGCAGAACACGCCTGTGGAGTTAGGGATAGTAGGCGGGGAGGGGGAAGGGGAAACCAGCCCTTCTCTCCCGCAGGACCTGGCTCCAGAGGGACTCCCTGAGTCTGGGGCACCAGAGTCCACTCTGGGCCCAACTGGTGGAGGGATAGACCCCACTGTCAATGGTCTTGACTGCCCAGGTACACCCGAGGAAGGCCCCTCTGCCACTGGCCCCACGGTGGGGACTGAGGTGGAGGTGAGACCAGAGGGTGGGGAAGAGGCAACCGCTGCGCAGAGTGGGGCGGGAGTCTCAAGCACAGAAGGTGTGTCCAAGGATGGGAACGGTGACTCCATCTGCAGTGGGGGGGTGGAAGAGGACTCCTCGGGCAATGAGTCAATGGATGTTCTCGCTGCCCCCGACGCCACTCCTCTCATTCCAGTGGAGGAGATCCGCGAGTTCATCGCGGCCACCGAAGGAGCCCAACATCGGCCCAAACTGGCCTCCCTCCGGTGGCCGAACTTACAAGGGGTCACCAGCTCCCTGAACCTCATCCTCAGAAGGAAGGGGAGGGGAAAGGGAGGGACGGGGGTGAAGGGAGGGACGGGGGTGAAGGGAGGGATGGGGGTGAAGGGGAACGACCGGCGTCAGCTCAGGTCTTTCTTGGACGACCTGGAAAAGGACGCCGAGGCCCAGAGCAGTGTTGTTCCTGCTGAGGGTAGAGGGACCAGTAGAGCGTCCCTTGCTGCCAAGATCCGGAAGGTGAAACGCACTGCCAATCCATCTAGGGTCCGTAGCGGCAAAGGCGACTCTGCTCTCAGTGACCAGGGGACTGGTGAGGGGATCTAGTGTACTCCTGACATGGCGATCACCATAGCCAGTTATAACATAAATGGCAGCAGGGGGCCTCTCCGCAGGTTTAACCATCTCTCAACCCTGAGGGATGGGAAATATGCGGTGAGCTTCCTGCAGGAAACCCACACCATCCCAGGAGACGAGTCCACCTGGCTCCTGGAGTGGAGTGGTGAGGTCTTCATGAGCCACCTCAGCTCCATTTCCAGTGGGGTGGCCATTTTGTTGGCCCCGAATTTCCGGCCAGAAATCCTAAAGGTCCAGGAATTGGTGCCAGGCCGCTTGCTTCACCTGGCCGTGCGCCTGGATGGCGTGCCGTTGCATTTTGTCAACGTGTACGCCCCCAAGCCCGCCGTGTTGCAGACGTGCCTGTTCCGGGAGGTGTCTACCCTTTTGAGCTCCATCGACCCTGGCGACTGCGTGATCCTCAGGGGAGATTTCAACTGTACCCTCGAGGAAGGAGACCGTTCCGGTATCCAGCGCAGCCAGGAGTCGGTGAAGAAGTTGAAAGAGCTCGTGGGCTCCTTTGACTTGGTAGACACCTGGAGGAACCTCCACCCCGACTCCAATGCATTCTCCAGGAGGTCAGAGGGGGGTGGTTCTCGCATTGACCGCCTGTACATTTCTCGGGCGTACGTCTCCCGCGTCTCGGCGGCCTCCATGCGGCCGATGCCTTGCTCGGACCACCACCTGGTGTGGGCGGAGTTTACCCCGCTGCGCACGAGGGGAGGGTCCGCGTACTGGCACTTTAACAACCGGCTGCTGGAGGATCGCCGCTTCCGGGACTCGTTTGTGAGGTTCTGGACCACTTGGAAGGGGAAGAGGGGAGGAATTCACTCCCTGCGGCTATGGTGGGACGTGGGCAAGGCCCACATCCGGCGTTTCTGTCAGGAGTACACTAGGGTGTCTACCAAGAGACGCGATTCCAAGGTCAGACAGCTCGGGAGTGAGCTGCTCGATTTGGATTCGCGTCTAAGTCAGACCGGTGGGGACCCGACCCTCTGGAGGGAATACCAGGAGAAGAAGGACGCGCTGAAGGAGCTGCAGTTACAGCAATCCCGAGGCGCGTATGTGAGGTCGCGGATTCAAATGCTCCACGATTTGGACCGCGGTTCACCCTTCTTCTACTCGCTGGAGAAGTGGCGGGGAGTCCGTCAGCAGTTAGTGGAGCTGCTCGCTGACGATGACTCCCCCGTCACCGAACCAGAAGATATCAACGCGGCGGTTCGTTCCTTTTATGGGACCTTGTTTTCACCGGATAGCTCCGGCGTGGACGAGTGCAGTGATCTGTGGGAAGGCCTAACCACGGTCGGCCCGGAGGGTGCCGAGCGTCTGGACGCCCCCCTGACACTAGACGAACTGACCGCGGCCCTCCATCAGATTCAAAGGGGCAAATCCCCTGGCCTGAACGGCCTGACAGCAGAGTTCCTCCGCACTTTCTGGGGGACCCTGGGGGAGGACTACACCATGGTCCTGAGGGAGAGCCTGGCGACCGGGGAGATGCCCCTGTCTTGGCGGAGGGCTGTAGTGGTCCTTCTGCCCAAGAAGGGTGATCTCCGCCTACTAAAGAACTGGCGCCCGGTCTCCCTCCTCTGTACCGATTACAAGGTCTTTGCTAAGGCAATGGCCAACCGTCTGGGCCCAGTGCTGGCCCAAGTGATCCACCCTGACCAGTCTTACACAGTCCCGGGCCGGTCCATCCAGGCCAATATCCATCTGGTCTGGGACCTGGTCTACCTGGCTCAGGAGACCGGTGTACCCACTGCCTTTCTCTCCCTTGACCAGGAGAAGGCTTTCGACAGGGTGGATCACGAGTATCTGGTGAGGACTCTGCGGGCGTTTGGGTTCGGACCGCACTTTGTGGCCCGGATCCGACTTCTATACGCCACTGCGGAGTGCCTCGTCAAGGTCAACGGATCCTTGACGGCCCCCATTCCCTTCCGCAGAGGAGTACGTCAGGGCTGCCCCATGTCAGGCCAACTGTACGCCATCTGCGTGGAGCCATTCCTTAGTCTGCTTCGGAGGAGGTTGACGGGCATGGTTCTACGCGAGCCAGATATGGAGGTGGTCCTCTCGGTCTATGCCGATGACGTGTTCCTCATGGTCACTGACCCCGCTGATCTGCAGAGGATGCGCGAGTGCCAACGAGTCTTCTCGGCCGCCTCCTCTGCAAGGATCAATTGGGGGAAATGTTCTGGACTCTTGGTGGGTCCATGGCAGGTGGACTCCCTCCCTGAGGAGATGCGGTTTTTCACGTGGAGCACCACGCACCTCCTTTACTTGGGAGTCTACCTGAGTCCCGTTGCGGAGACCTGGCTGGCGAACTGGCAGGAGCTGGAGTTGAAAGTCGTCGCCCGGCTGGGGCGCTGGTCAGGTCTCCTCAGCGTGCTTTCCTACCGGGGCAGGGTGTTGGTCATTAACCAACTCGTGGCTTCCCTGCTCTGGTACAGATTGACCACATTGGTCCCATCAGCCACTTTTGCTGGGATCATCCAGAAGAAGTTGGTGGACTTCTTCTGGGGCAACGGAAAGCACTGGGTCTCTGCAGCGGTCCTGAGTCTCCCGATTGAGGAGGGCGGGCAGTCGCTGGTGTGCATCCGCACCCAGTTGGCGGCTCTCCGCCTCAGGACTCTGCAGAGATACCTGTACTCGGAGCGTCCTGCCAGGTGGCACGTGCTGGCGATGCACTTTTTCCAACGGGGCCGCTGCCTTCAAGCAGGTACGCGGATCCCGATGGTGGGCGTCAGCCGTGCTATCCTGCTGGGAATGCCCGGCTTCTACTGGGACTTGCTGAGAGTCTGGAACCTGGTTGCTGTCGACCGGGCCCCCCCTCCGCTGACGGAGGGCGGCAGCCCAGGCGTGAGAGCAGCCAGCCCTTGTCCTGCCCCGCTGGGTGTCGGAGAGGCTCAAATGTGTGGAGCACCTGCGGCTGAGCAAACCCCCGCTCAGCCGGAAGTACTCGTCGGACCGAGGCGCCGTAATCCTTCCCGGGAGCCGGTCCCACACAACATGAGTCGCATTTCCTCGACACCCTTCAGCTCCCTCCGAGACGCAGGGAGGCGTGTCCTGTACGGGCTCCTCCTCCACACCCTGCACTTCCTCGCCCTGGTCCACCGTCCGGACACAAAGTGGCGGTCGGTGTTGCCTTCCGTTCGCGAGGTGACCCCACGGTGGGGGTCCCTCTACGCAGGAATTCTGCCCCTCTCCATCGGGGACCTGGGGTGGAAGATATTGCACCGAGGAGTCCTCTGCAACCTGTTCCTCGCGCGGTTCACAGACTCGCCAGCCGCCTGCCATTTTTGCGGGTTGGAAGAGTCTGTGTACCACGTGTACATGCAGTGTGTGAGGTTGCAGCCCCTGTTCCAATATCTAAAGGGGCTGCTCCTTGCTTTTTGGCTGCATTTTTCACCCACCATCGTCATCTTTGGACACCCTGTGCGTAGGGGAGAGGGTAGGGCCGAAGATGTCCTTGTTGGGTTGCTCCTGGGCCAGGCCAAGCTGGCCATCCGCGACTCACGGCGCCAGGCGGAAGAGGGCTCTGCCCGAGCCAGCTGCCTGCCCCTTTTCCGGGGTTACGTCCGTGCCCGGGTGGTGTTGGAGAGGGACTACGCGCTGTCCATGGGCACCCTGGAGGAATTCCGGGACCGCTGGGCACCGCGGGGGATTGGATGTATCCTGGATGGGGATTGTAATATAATTGTATGATAGTTTCAATAGGTATATTTGTTTGTATAATATTCTGGTGGTGGGTTCTGTTTTGGTTTTATTGTATTGTATATATTATTTTAATATTTGAATAAATATTTTTGATTAAAAAATGTAAAAAAAAAAAAATTGTCAAGTTTGCAGACGACACAACGGTTGTAGGGCTTATCACCAACGGGGATGAAACAAACTATAGAGCGGAGGTGCAGAACCTGGCGGACTGGTGCTCTGATAACAACCTGTCCCTAAATACCACCAAGACCAAGGAGCTGATCATCAACTTCCGTAGATCACACAACGGGGAATACGCCCCGATCTTTATCAATGGGGACAGTGTGGAGAGAGTGTCCAGCTTCAAGTTTCTGGGCACTTACATTTCGGAGGATCTCACATGGTCCACTAACACCGCTGCGCTGGTCAAGAAGGCAGGATAACGACTGTTCTATCTAAGAACACTGAAGAAGTCTGGTCTGCCCCAACAGCTGCTGACGACCTTCTACCGCTGCACCATAGAGACCATCCTAACGCATGGCATCCCTGTGTGGTACCTCAGCTGCACGGAGGCAGAGAGGAAAGCTCTTCAGCGGGTAGTCCATAGAGCTCAGAGGACCATCGGAACACAGCTACCAGACTTGGAGGGCATCTACAACACACGATGCCTCAGAAAAGCCACCAGCATCCACAAAGACTCTTCACACCCCTGCAATAGTCTGTTTGAACTCCTACCATCGGGCAGACGATACAAGGCCTTCTACGCCCGCACCTCCAGACTCAGGAACATCTTCATCCCCAGGGCCATAGCTGCTATGAACCGGTCCTTCTGAGCCGGATGGTCACAACGCACAGTGATCCGGCACAGACCTACTTACACTTTATACTGTTTTAAAACTGTTCTAATTTTGTTTCACTGGGATGTATAAATTAATACTGATTAGCTAATTCATTTATTGCATCGTATGGGAGGCGCATTCCCAATCTCGTTGTACCCCTGTACAATGACAATAAAGATATATTGTATTGTATTGTATTGTAAAAAGTTTTTTCGCACCTCAGTTTTAAATGGCCTCCCCATTATTCTCAGACTGTGGCCCCTGGTTCTCGACTCCCCCAACATTGGTAACATTTTCCTGCATCTAGCTTGTCCAGTCCTTTTATAATTTTAATAGACCAAGTGGACCCGTTTGGGCCCATTCCTCGTAGAGGGGGAACAGGGAAGGGAAGAGGGTGTCGTCACTGAGTGAGCACTGGGGGGAAATTGTGAAACTTTAAAATCTCTCTAGCTTTACAAAAGTTATGCTGCGCACATACACACATAAACACGGACTAGTAATAGATAGATATGTTTCTATATGATCCGCTCTCATCCTTCTAAACTCCAGTGAATACAATCCTAATCCAGTGAATACAAGCCTAATCCTGTGAATACAAGCTTAATCCAGTGAATACAAGCCTAATCCAGTGAATACAAGCATAATCCAGTGAATACAAGCCTAATGTAGGTACATTGGCTGGGTGTAACATGTACAATTGTACCTAGTGCGTGTGGTGTAGTCAAACAAAATTGAAACCCAGGCCGTTGCTCGTTCAGAGTTCAGTTGTAGCTTTGATGGTGGTGAGCCTATAAAGCTGCAGCGAGCAGGAACCTGGTTGTGGCTGTTCATATGGGGCGCAAGTGACTGATAAACACCCTCTATCGCAAACACCTCCTTCCCAGCTCAGCGCACAAGTAGATGGATGGGGAGTCCATGGTTATCTTGCCACTGCAGCTGAGGTTTTATGGGGAGAGATTCCGGGTTAAGAGTCCGGGACTCAGTCGAGTTGGGCGGATGGTTAGATCACATGAGCGCACACCGAAGATGGACACAAAATGCTGGAGTAACTCAGCGGGACGGGCGGCATCTCTGGAGAGAAGGAACGGGTGACGTTTCGGGTCGAGACCCTTCTTCAGACTTCTGGCCCGAAACGTCACCCATTCCTTCTTTCCAGAGATGCTGCCTGTCCCGCTGAGTTGCTCCAGCTTTTCATAAGTGTATAAGTGATAGGAGCAGTATTCGGCCCATCAGGTCTACTCTGCCATTCAATCATGGCTGGTCTATCTCTCCCTCCTAACCTCATTCTCCTGTCTTCTCCCCATAACCCCTGACACGCGTACTAATCCTGCATTTTGTGTTTATCTACGGTGTAGGGAAAATGTTCCCGATTTGGGGGGGGGGGGGGTGGGGGAGTCCAGAACCAGGGGCTCACAGTTTAAGAATAAGGGGTTGGCCATTTAGGACTAAGATGAGGAAAAACATTTTCACCCAGAGAGTTGTGAATCTGTGGAATTCTCTGCCACAGAAGGCAGTGGAGGCCAATTCACTGGAAGTTTTTCAAGAAAGAGTTAGATAGAGCTCCGAGGGCTAACGGAATCAATGGATATGAGGAGAAAGCAGGCACGGGTTACTGATTGTGGATAATCAGTCATGATCTCATATTTCCACTGGCTCCCAGTACAGTACAGAATCAACTTCAAGCTCCTCCTATTCACATACAAAGCCCTAAACGGGCTTGCCCACCCGCCCACTATATCAAACCTCTTCTAACCCACCACTCTATCTCCAGGTCCCTCAGTTCGCAAACTTATGGCTACTGACTATCCCGCGGTCTAGGCTTAAGCTCAGGGGTGACCGCGCTTTTGCGGTTGCAGCTCCTAGACTGTTGAACAGCACCCCTCTCCCCATCAGAACTGCCCCCTCCATCGACTCCTTTAAGTCCAGGCTCAGAACCTATTTCTACTCCATAGCGTTTGCGGCCCTCTGAGGGGGCGCTGTGAACTGTTTATGTAAGGGAAAATCGGAAGTGTCAGTATTACAGTATAGCAAAGGGGATTACAGAGGCACGAGGCAAGAGCTGGCCAGAATTGACTGGAAGGAGGCCCTAGCAGGGAAGACGGTGGAACAGCAATGGCAGGTATTCCTGGGAATAATGCAGAAGTTGCAGGATCAATTTATCCCAAAGAGGAGGAAAGATTCCAAGGGGAGTAAGAGGCACCCTTGGCTGACAAGGGCAGTCAAGGACAGCATAAAAATAAAAGAGCAGAAGTACAACAAAGCAAAGAAGAGTGGAAAGCCAGAGGATTGGGACACTTTTAAAGAGCAACAGAAGATGACTAAGAAGGCAATACGGGGAGAAAAGATGAGGTGCGAGGGTAAACTAGCCAATAATATAAAGGAGGATAGTAAAAGCTTTTTTAGGTACGTAAAGAGGAAAAAAATAGTGAAGGCAAATGTGGGTCCCTTGAAGACAGAAGCGGGGGGATTTATTATGGGGAACAGGGAAATGGCAGACGAGTTGAATCGGTACTTTAGATCTGTCTTCACTAAGGAAGATACAAGCAATCTCCCAGATGTTCTAGTGGCCAGAGATCCTAGGGTGACGGAGGAACTGAAGGAAATCCACATTAGACAGGAAATGGTGTTGGGTAGACTGATGGGACTAAAGGCTGATAAATCCCCAGGGCCTGATGGTCTGCATCCCAGGGTACCTAAAGAGGTGGCGCTAGAAATTGTGGATGCATTGGTGATTATTTTCCAATGTTCTATAGATTCAGGATCAGTTCCTATGGATTGGAGTGTAGCTAATGTTGTCCCACCTTTTAAGAAAGGAGGGAGAGAGAAAACGGGAAATTATAGACCAGTTAATCTTATATCAGTGGTGAGGAAGATGCTGGAGACAATTATAAAAGACGAAATTGCGGAGCATTTGGATAGTAGTAACAGGATCGTTCTGAGTCAGCATGGATTTAGGAAGGGGAAATCATGCTTGACTAATCTTTTGGAATTCTTTGAGGATGTAACTAGGAAAATTGACAGGGGAGAGCCGGTGGATATGGTGTACCTCGACTCAGAAAGTCACATAGGTTCCACATAGGAGATTAGTGGGCAAAATTAGAGCACATGGTATTGGAGGTAGGGCACTGACATGGATAGAAATTTGGTTGACAGACAGAAAGCATAGAGTGGGGATAAATGGGTCCCTTTCAGAATGGCAGGCAGTGACTAGTGGGGTACCGCAAGGCTCGGTGCTGGGACCGCAGCTCGGTGCTCAGTGCTGGGACCGCAGCTATTTACAATATACATTAATGACTTGGATGAAGGAATTAAAAGTACCAATCGCAAATTTGCAGATGATACAAAGCTGGGTGGTAGTGTGAACTGTGAGGAAGATGCTAAGAGGTTGCAGGGTGACTTGGACAGGGTGTGTGAGTGGGCGGATGCATGGCAGATGCAGTTTAATGTGGATAAGTGTGAGGTTATCCACTTTGGTGGTAAGAATAGGAAGGCAGAGTATTATCTGAATGGTGTCAAGTTAGGAACAGGGGACGTACAACGCGATCTGGGTGTCTTAGTGCATCAGTCACTGAAAGGAAGCATGCAGGTACAGCAGGCAGTGAAGAAAGCCAATGGAATGTTGGCCTTCATAACAAGAGGAATTGAGTATAGGAGCAAAGAGGTCCTTCTGCAGTTGTACAGTTTAATGTGGATAAGTGTGAGGTTATCCACTTTGGTGGTAAGAATAGGAAGGCAGAGTATTATCTGAATGTTGTCAAGTTTGGAAAAGGGGACGTACAACGAGATCTGGGTGTCCTCGTGCATCAGTCACTGAAAGGAAGCATGCAGGTACAGCAGGCAGTGAAGAAAGCCAATGGAATGTTGGCCTACATAACAAGAGGAGTTGAGTATAGGAGCAAAGAGGTCCTTCTGCAGTTATACAGGGCCCTAGTGAGACTGCACCTGGAGTACTGTGTGCAGTTTTGGTCTCCAAATTTAAGGAAGGATATTCTTGCTATTGAGGGCGTAGGTTTACTAGGTTAATTCCCGGAATGGCGAGACTGTCATATGTTGAAAGACTAGAGCGACTAGGCTTGTATACACTGGAATTTAGAAGGATGAGAGGGGATCTTATCGAAACGTATAAGATTATTAAGGGGTTGAACACGTTAGAGGCAGGAAACATGTTCCCAATGTTGGGGGAGTCCAGAACAAGGGGCCACAGTTTAAGAATAAGGGGTAAGCCATTTAGATTGGCAATACGGAAAAACTTTTTCAGTCAGAGAGTTGTGAATCTGTGGAATTCTCTGCATCAGAAGGCAGTGGAGGCCAATTCTCTGAATGCATTCAAGAGAGAGCTAGATAGAGCTCTTAAGGATAGCGGAGTGAGGGGATATGGGGAGAAGGCAGGAATGGGGTACTGATTGAGCATGATCAGCCATGATCACATTGAATGGCGGTGCTGGCTCGAAGGGCCGAATGGCCTACTCCAGCACCTATTGTCTATTGAATATTGGAAATGGTAGATACAAAAAATCTGTTGAAATGTAATGGGGGTTAAAAAAACAACAACAAAGTGCTGGACGAACTCAGCGGGCCAGGCAGCATCTGTGGAGGGAAATGGACAGATCACGCTTTAGGGTCAGGACCCTTCTTTGGTCTGAAGAAGGATTTCCAAGAGCTACAGGTCTGTTATATCTGAGTGAACGAATTGGTATTGATGTCGTACGTAAGAGGGCGGTAAAAGTCTGACTCGGGAGGTGTAAATAGGAGGGAGGAATGAAATTGGAAATTATTGAAGGGAGAAGAATAAAGCTGAATGTTGGTAGTGGGAAATACAATGGTTCTCTCGGTGTTGATGGCCATGTGGAACTAGAACTGGCTCTTCGGCCCACATAGAACGTGGAACAGTACAATGCCAAGCTAATCTCAACTGTTTCCTCTAGTAGCTCCGGTTTTCTCCCACATCCCAAAGACGTGCGGGTTTGTAGATTAGTTGGCTCCTGTGAAGTAGCCCCTTATGTATAGAGTGTGGGTGAGAAACAGCGGGAATATGATTTAATATGTGACTTTTGTGACCTGTTACCACACCTGCGGCCCAAACCAAATGCATGGCTTAAAACGTTGAGGCTTCAAAATGTGGAATAGAAGCAAAAATTGCTCCAAATACACAGCAGGTCAGGCAGCAACAGCAAGGTGAAACAGACCTTACATTTCAGATCTAATACTGATGACCAATGGTGTTCTACCTGAGTCATTAACTCCGTTTCTTTCTCTACATAAGCTAACCGGCCTACTGACTATTTCTTGCATCTTACTGTACGTCTTCATTTAGGACTTTCAGCATCTGCGTTTTTATTTTAGATTTTCCAGTTCAATGGTCAATTGGAATGTGAGTCTGCCCATAAACTGCCAAGAAAAAAACCCAGAAAGCCTTGGTGGCATTCAGCAGGTCGGGCAGTATACGGTATTTGGAAAGAGAAGACTTAATATTTCTGAGGTACTGTGGAGCAGCGGGAAGAGCCGGTGCCTCACAGGGCCAGGGACCCGGGTTCGACCCTGACCTCGGCTGCGGACTGTTACATAGAAACAGAAAATCGGTGCAGGAGAAGGCTATTTGGCCCTTTGAGCCAGAACCACATTTTCATTGTAATCATGGATGATCATCCACAATCAGTAACCTGTGCCTGCCTTCGCCGCATATCCCTTGATTCCACGAGCCCGTAGAGCTCTATTTAATTCTCTTTTAAATTCATCCAGTCAATTGGCCTCCACTGCCTTCTGTGGCAGAGAATCCCACAAATTCACAACTCTCTGGATGAAAAAGTTACTTCTCACCTCAGTTTCAAATGGCCTCCCCTTTATTCTTTGGCTGTGGCCCCTGGTTCTGTACTCCCCCAACGTAGGGAACATTTTTTCTCTATCTAGATTATCCAGTAGGAGGTAGTTGGGCAGGGACTATCACAACATTTACGAAGCAGTTGGACAGATACATGGATAGGGCTGGTTTGGAGGGATATGGGCCAAACGCGGGCACTGCAGGTCGGTCCAAGAACCTAATGGTTGTGGGGGAGGGGCTGGGAATGGGAGCTGTAATGAACCTGTCGGTTTAGCTGATGGCCCAAAGAACGAGATCAGTCCCTTCAGCCCAGATCAGACTATGCAATGCCACCACTCTAGCAGCACGTTCCAGGCACCCACCACACTGTGTAATAAAACACAACCCTTGAAATTTGCCCCCACTGTGCTAAAATCTATGTCGTCTCGTTGGAGCCGAGAAGGAAGGGGGGCGGCGCGGGGTCGCCTGCTGCCTCGTGCGGCGGGACCTGGTTCGCCGCTGCGGGGAAATATAGACAGTTCCATAAACATCCCGCAACTTTGTCGGCT
>NC_135971.1:19206060-19244067 GCF_053455715.1 Rhinoraja longicauda | reverse complement strand
ACACCTTATCTTTTTTTTCTGATTATCGTGTAATGAGGATCTGTGATGCCGTCTGCCAGCCTGATTCTCTCCTCACTTACACCTCAATCATCCCCTCTAACATCTTCAGACTTTAAACTCAAAGCTTGTCAACGACTGATTGCTGAAGATAGACACAAAAGACTGGAGTAACTCAGCGGGACCGGCAGCATCTCTGGAGAGAAGGAATGGGTGACGTTTCGGGTCGAGACCCTTCTTCAGACTCAATCTTCGGTTTAAACCAGCATCTGCAGTTCCTTCCTACACATACCGACTGATTACTGTTCACTTCAGCTTTGATGGCAACCGGTATTATGGAAGCAAGACCCCATGGCGCTGATGGCGGCGGCAACCCGAGACCCGCTGTTGCCGCGGCTCCTCATCCCCCTCCTCCACCCTCTCCCCCTCATCCCCATCCCTCTCCGCCGGGCCTGCAGCGGCGGCCCCGACCCCGCCCGGCAGCGGCTCCACAAGGAGCTGCGGCGGCTGTGGAGAGAGGCGGCCTTGGAGGCCCGGAGTGGAGGAGGAGGAGAGAGAAATGGAGGGGTGAGGGAGAGGAGGAGAGAGAAATGGAGGGGTGAGGGAGAAGAGGAGAGGGAAATGGAGGAGCGCATAATGGAAGGGTGAGGAGGTGAAGAAGAGGAATCGAGGGGGAGGAGCGGAAGGAGAGGGATGAGGAAGAGGGGTGAGGAGGAGGAGGAGAGGTGAAGGAGAGGAAGAGGAAGAGGAGGGGTATGGAGGAGAGGAAGATGGGGGGTTGTGAGGAGGAGCTGCAGGGAGAGGGAGAGGATGAGAGGGAGTGGTGGAGAGGGAGAGGAGGAGGGGTGAAGGAGAGGAAGAGGAGGGTTGAGGAGGAGCAAATGAGGAGGGGTGATATTCACTGCCCTCTGAGAGATGCAACTTCTACACACCACATGGGAGGCCGCTCTGGAAGGTTGGATCTCATGGAATCCGGGGTGAACTAGCCGATGGAATCCAACATTACCTGAAGGTCACAGACAGAGGATGTTGGTAGTGGGTTGTTTTTCAGACTGGAGACAGAGTCCACTGTTATTCCTGATTTAGATAAACAATTGGGTGTGTATGTAGGGAGTCAGTTTGCAGATTAAACTAAAATTGGTAACATTGTGGAGAGTGAAGAAGGTCTCCACTCTGAGAGTCTTTACTGAGAGTAAATGGGATCCCTGGGAACTGGGCCAATGGGCTCAGGAACGGCAGGTGGGATTTATTCATGTGAAGGTGAGCCGATGCACTTTGCTGAGACAAACTAGGGCAGGACATACACAGTAAACGGGGAGCTTTATAGAACGGAGAGATGTCGGGGTGCAGGTACACAGTGCCATGGAAGATGCAAGGAGGGAGGTGAAGAATGTGTTTGTTGCTCATTCTTTCAAAAGTCAGGATATTAAAGACAGCTTTTGACACAATGAGGTTGTTGGCAAACTGGAGAGGGTGCAAGAAGGTTTACGAGGATTCTATCGGTCTGGAAGGTTTGTTTATCAGGAGAGTTATAGGCAATAGACAATAGGTGCAGGAGTAGGCCATTCAGCCCTTCGAGCCAGCACTGCCATTCAATGCGATCATGGCTGATCACTCTCAATCAGTACCCCGTTCCTGCCTTCTCCCCATACCCCCTCACTCCGCTATCCTTAAGAGCTCTATCCAGCTCTCTTTTGAAAGCATCCAACGAACTGGCCCCCACTGCCTTCTGAGGCAGAGAATTCCACACCTTCACCACTCTCTGACTGAAAAAGTTCTTCCTCATCTCCGTTCTAAATGGCCTACCCCTTATGCTTAAACTGTGGCCCCTTGTTCTGGACTCCCCCAACATTGGGAACATGTTTCCTGCCTCTAATGTGTCCAATCCCCTAATTATCTTATATGTTTCAATAAGATCCCCCCTCATCCTTCTAAATTCCAGTGTATACAAGCCCAATCGCTCCAGCCTTTCAACATACGACAGTCCCGCCATTCCGGGAATTAACCTAGTGAACCTACGCTGCACGCCCTCCATAGCAAGAATATCCTTCCTCAAACTTGGAGACCAAAACTGCACACAGTACTCCAGGTGCGGTCTCACCAGGGCCCGGTACAACTGTAGAAGGACCTCTTTGCTCCTATACTCAACTCCTCTTGTTATGAAGGCCAACATTCCATTGGCTTTCTTCACTGCCTGCTGTACCTGCATGCTTCCTTTCATTGACTGATGCACTAGGACACCCAGATCTCGTTGAACTCCCCCTCCTCCTAACTTGACACCATTCAGATAATAATCTGCCTTTCTATTCTTACTTCCAAAGTGAATAACCTCACACTTATCTACATTAAACTGCATCTGCCATGTATCCGCCCACTCACACAACCTGTCCAAGTCACCCTGCAGCCTTATTGCATCTTCCTCACAATTCACACTACCCCCCAGCTTAGTATCATCTGCAAATTTGCTAATGGTACTTTTAATCCCTTCGTCTAAGTCATTAATGTATATCGTAAATAGCTGGGGTCCCAGCACCGAACCTTGCGGTACCCCACTGGTCACTGCCTGCCATTCCGAAAGGGACCCATTTATCCCCACTCTTTGCTTTCTGTCTGTCAACCAATTTTCTATCCATGTCAGTACCCTACCCCCAATACCATGTGCCCTAAATTTGCCCACTAATCTCCTATGTGGGACCTTGTCGAAGGCTTTCTGAAAGTCGAGGTACACCACATCCACTGACTCTCCCCTGTCAATTTTCCTAGTTACATCCTCAAAGAATTCCAGTAGATTTGTCAAACATGATTTCCCCTTCGCAAATCCATGCTGACTCGGAACGATCCTGTTACCGCTATCCAAATGCTCAGCAATTTCGTCTTTTATAATTGACTCCAGCATCTTCCCCACCACTGATGTCAGACTAACTGGTCTATAATTACCCGTTTTCTCTCTCCCTCCTTTCTTAAAAAGTGGGATAACATTTCCTATCCTCCAATCCACAGGAACTGATCCTGAATCGATAGAACATTGAAAAAAGATCTCCAATGCTTCCACTATTTCTAGAGCCACCTCCTTAAGTACCCTGGGATGCAGACCATCAGGCCCTGGGGATTTATCAGCCTTCAGTCCCATCAGCCTACCCAAAACCATTCCCTGCCTAATGTAGCGCAGGTGGGGACATTTGACGTGCTATGGAGCTGCAGGGAGAACCTTTGCCTCACAGGGCCAGAGACCAGAGTTCAAACCTGACCTCTGTTGCAGTCTGTTCGGAGTTTGCACGTTTTTGCTGTGACCACGTGGGTTTCCTGCAGGCGCTGCGGGTTTCTCCCACCTCCAAAAGACATGCGGGTGTGTTGGTTAATTGGCCTCGGTAAATTGCCCTCAGTGTGCAGGGGTGTTGCAACATTTAGCACAGTGGCATCTGCTTATAATGTGCATTGGGACAGTGGGCTGTGGCTCAGATTGAACCACGACAAGACTGTTGCATTGTTCTTCCTGTATTCTGTGCCAAATCATGCCGTGGAACTTGTGGAGGTGTTTATTGCCGCGGCTCCTCATCCCCCTCCTCCACCCTCTCCGCAGGGCCTATAGCGGCGGCCCCGACTCCGACCGGCAGCGGCTCCACAAGGAGCGGTGGCGGCAGCGAAGAGAGGCGGCCTTGGAGGCCCGGAGTGGAGGAGGAGAGAGAAATGGAGGGGTGAGGGAGAGGAGGAGAGGGACTGGTGGAGAGAAAAATGGAGGGGTAAGGAGGAGAGGAAGAGGAGGAGGCGAGGGAGAGGAGGGGTGAGGGGAAGGAGAGGGATGAGGGAGAGTGGGAGGAGAGGCGAAAGAGGAGGGCGAGGAGGAGGTGCAGGGAGAGGGAGTGGAGGGAGAGGATGAGGGGTGCAGGAGAGGAAGAGGAGGGATGAGGGGAAGGAGGAGCAAGTGGAGGAGGGGTGATGCGGAGGTATCCTCTTTCTTCAGGAAACGGGGCTTCAACTCCACTCCACGTTGTTGTCATATCATATCATATAATATATCTACAGCCGGAAACAGGCCTTTTCGGCCCTCCAAGTCCGTGCCGCCCAGTGATCCCCGCACATTAACACTATCCTACACCCACTAGGGACAATTTTTACATTTACCCAGCCAATTAACCTACATACCTGTACGTCTTTGGAGTGTGGGAGGAAACCGAAGATCTCGGAGAAAACCCACGCAGGTCACGGGGAGAACGTACAAACTCCTTACAGTGCAGCACCCGTAGTCAGGATCGAACCTGTGTCTCCGGCGCTGCATTCGCTGTAAAGCAGCAACTCTACCGCTGCGCTACCGTGCCGTGTCCAGCCTCACTTACCCCCTCTGACAGCTTGTTCCAGACACCCACGACCTTCTGTGTGAAAATGTTGTTCCTCAGGTTCCGATTAAATCTTGCACCTCTCACCACAAACCTGTGTCCTCTAGTTCTCGATTCCACTGCTCCGGGTAACAGACTGTGCATTCACCCAGTCTATTCACCTCTTGATCTTATGCACTTCAGCCTCCTGCGCTCCAATTAATAAATCCTTCCCTGCCCAACCTCTCCCTTTCGCTCTGACCCTCAAATCCTGGCACCATCTTTGTGAATCCACTCTGCAGTTGTTTCCAGCATTTTATTCTGCCTTACACTGTCCCAAGCGCTACTCTCCGCTTCCGTCTATATTCAGGACAGTTTAATGTGTAACTGACCCTCCCTGTGGTAGAGAGCGGGAGAACCGTCCATAGTTTCCGCGGGTGGATTTGTCTCCTTCCTTTAAAATGGTCGTAACGATGGTGACCCTCGGGTGCTCTGGCCGGCGCTCCTCTTCCCAGAGGAAGGCAGACATTGATGGTGAAACTCGCCAGCTCCTTCAGTGCACCTGCACAACCTTTGGCCGTCTGAGGAGAAAACTGTTTGAAGATCAGGACACAATTCGCAAGTCCTCAATCATTTTGTCACACACCTTCTGTCTTTTCATCTCTGGCCTTTATCCAACCGTCTGACTATCAACTCCCTCTCCCCCCTCAAATGTGTCAACCTATTGCCAGCCAGGCTTTGTCCTGCCCCCTTCCTCCCATCGTTATTCCATCTCCTACCCCCTACAATCAGTCTGAAGAAGGGTCCTGACCCGAAACATCAGCTGTCCATGTTCTCCAGATGTGCTGCTTGACCCACAGACTTACTCCAGCACTTTGTACTTTTTTTGGGTAAACCTGCATCTGCAGTTCCTTGTTTCTGCATCTTCACGTTGAACATTTGCGTCAGATTTACATTCATTCCTCTAGACGGCGGCGTGCGCAGTGGACATGCGTTTTGAACCAGGAAATGGCAGAGTTAAAAAATGGCTTCGAAAGATCAGGTCGAGAGTTTAACCGAGGAGGTAGTTTGTCCCATCTGCCTGGATTTCTTCACCGATCCGGTATCACTGGAGTGTGGGCACAACTTCTGCCGCTCCTGTATCACACAGAGTTGGGACAGGGAGGAGAGAAACTGCTGCCCTGAATGTAGAGAGGTGTTTACAGACCGCACCCTCAGGGTGAATCGGGCCTTGGCGAGACTGGCTGAGAAAGTTCGAACACTGAGCCTGAATCGGACAGAGAAGGAAAGTAAACTTCACTGCGAGGAACATCAGGAAGAACTGAAGCTGTTTTGTGAAAATGACAAGAAGCTGATCTGTGCGGTTTGTGCAGCTGGGCGGGAACACAAGTCTCACAGCTTCATGCCTGTTAAAGAAGCTGTTGAAAACTACAAGGTAAAAGCAAACCGATTTTGATCGCATCATTGTTTAATTCCGTCTTTATTGTCTAACGCTTTTATTCTCCGATTTTCAAACACAATCGCAGGGTCAGGTTAAAGCTTCCATCCAGTCTCTCACAAAAGATAAATCAGGGATCCAGCAAATGGAGCAGCAACAGAAAGAGAAGATTTCTGGAGTTCTGGTAAGGCTTTTAAGTTTCGATTTCCTGATCTTGTGCAGGTTTGATCCCTGTGACGCGTGTAATAACAGGGCAGCGCAGTGACACAAGTAGTGCTGCTGTCTCCCAGTTCTGGTGACCGGGTTCGATCCTGACCTCGGGTGCTGCATAGAAAATAGGTGCAGGAGTAGGCCATTCGGCCCTTCGAGCCAGCACCGTCATTCAATATGATCATGGCCTACCCTTTATTCTTAAACTATAACCCCTGGTTCTGGACTCCCCCAACATCGGGAACATTTTTCCTGCATCTAGCCTCTCCAATCCCTAAAGAATTTTACATGTTTCTATAAGATCCTATCTCATCTTTCTAAATTCCAGTGAATACGAGCCCAGTCGACCCATTCAGAATCAGTCTGAAGAGGGTCTCGACCCAAAACGTCACCCATTCCCTCTCTCCTAGATGCTGCCTGACCTGCTGAGTTACTCCAGCATTTGTGATACATTCTTTCATCATATGTCAGTCCTGCCATCCCGGTAATTAACCTGATGAACCTACACTGCACTCCCTCAATAGCAAGAATGTCCTTCCTTAAATTAGGAGATTAAAACAGCCCACAATTTTCCAGGTGTGGTCTCAACAGGACCCTGCACAACTGCAGTAGGACCTCCTTGCTCCTAAACTCCAATTCTCTCACAATGAAGGCCAACATGCCATTAGTTTTCTTCACTGCCTGCTGTACGTGCATGCTTACTTTCATTGACTAGTGGACAAGGACACCGAGGTCTCATTGCACCTCCACTTTTCCTAATCTGACACCATTCAGATAATAATCTGCCTTCTTGTTCTTGCCACCAAAGTGGATAACGTCATATTTATTCACATTTTACTGCATCTGCCATGCATCTGCCCACTCACCCAACCTGTCGAACTCACCCTGCAGCCTCACAGCATCCTCCTCGCAGCTCACACTGCCGCCCAGCTTTGTGGCATCTGCAAACTTGGAGATGTTACATTTAATTCCCTCGTCTAAATCATTAATATATATTGTAAATAACTGCGGTCCCAGCAATGAGCCTTGCGGCGCCCCACTAGGGGGTGGTGGACGGATAAATGGGAATTAATGGGCACGAAAAAGAATAGGCAGCTGGGAATTGCATTAGGGGTAGAGGATTGATGGGTTATCAGATTACCCTCACAACACTTCAGAAGCATTTAGACAAACTATTGAATTGCCAAAGCAAATAAAAAATGCACAGGACAAATGTCACCGTCAACCTCTGAGGGAAACACAATCAGTGACATCACATATTGATCTTCACCTTTCATTTGACAGGAACAGTCACACAACCTTCAGTCCAAGATCGCATCCCAGTTTGCTGAACTGCACCAGATTCTCACTGAGAAAGAGCAGTGCGTACAGGCAGATATCCGGGAGGAAGAGAAGAGGATTCTGAATAGAATGAAGAAAAATCTTGGAGAGATCGAAGAGAATTTAAAATCTATTCAGGAGGAACTCTCTAAGTTGCAGCAGCAGATGGATCAAAAGGACAGTGTGGTGTTTCTGAAGGTGAGGGGTTACACCACAGTCTGGCGAAGTGAAAGTGCAGTCACAAAATGGAGGGGGATATTTCAGAAATACATGCTGCATTTACCAGTAATTCAGAACTGGGTAAATGTTTCATCTGTTCCAGCTGTTGTTCCCAAACTAATTGGCCTCCCGCATAATCTATGGGATCTCGGGACTGCCTGGCCTGAATGTAGAGAGGTGTTTGTATTCTGTAGAGTTGAGAACTACGACGGGTGATCCCAAGGTCCACGAATGAGCAGAGGACAGTAAATCTCTGGGATTCTCCAACCAAGAGACTCAGAGGTTTAACCTGTTAGACGTATTTATACCAGAGGATGATACATTTTTGAAAATTCGCGGAACTGAAATCAAAGGGAATGGGACAAGGCGGAGGAGTTTGTTCCTGGGCTAGATCAGCCATGACCACATTGTGGGGATTAACATTGAAATCTAGAATGTAGCACACACAGCAGATTGAACATCTATATCCGGTTCCCATCAGCAGTGAGCGGTCACCTTGGGGGAATTTGCTCTGTTTGTTTTAGCCACCTTTGTTCACCATAGAATGACATCCCATTCTGCATCATAGACAGGTCATTCGGCACATCCTATCCAGTCAGGATTTCTGCTCCACTCAACATCCCTCCCATCTACTCACCACACCCGGTAACAATACCCCGAATTCCAGGAGCGCTCGCGTGTTTATCCCACTTGCCCTTAAATGTATCTCTGCTGTTGTCTTCATTCCCTCCAATGCTAGTGAGGTCCATGTTCTCATGACTGCATTCCTTTCGGTATTTGTTGAAGACCACGTTACATTTCAGCTTTGATTTTTGCTCTCCCATCGATTAGAGATATTATTTCATCCTCACCCATTTAAATCCACCGATAAATTAAATCCTATCTCATCATTCCTGACATTTTCTCCAGATAAAATCCCACGACCTGCCCAGTCTTTGCATTGAGCTCCATCCTCTCAGTCATGGCATCATTCTCATGAACATTCCTTGTGCTTTTCCCCATCGTTCTAAGGATTAAGTCTAAGGACCCAAATATGGAACAAGGGATCTAAGGACTGCTAACTGAGGAATAATGCCAGGCTAACTGAGGAATGCCTAAGAGTACACATGCTACACAGTTAACACTTGAATGTCTGAATTTCGTGCACTATACAAAATATACACTCCCATATATCCCCCTTTGAGACCTACATGGTCTCACAGAAAAAGAAAACTAACAGTCGCACATGTCATTGGCTTACGGCATAAACCTGATCATTATTAGCCCCCACTTCAGGGTGTTGAGATATATAATGTGCAGCTCGTCGGTGTTCTTCCTCTATCATACTAAAGTCCTGGGTCACTAGGCCAAAACCCCACCCCCATTTGCCTGGGGTAGGAAAAAAGACCCAGCTACCCTTACAATCTATATCCCTAGTACTCCTCCAATGCAATTTGGCCGTCATTATAGTATTCTATCGGCGGGGTGTGCTTCCCTTGGAGGGTAGACGCGCTCTTATTCTGGAACAACGGGAACTGCTTCGCAGTAGCTTGCACGAGGAGAGATTTGATACATGGAAAAACACAACACAATATTATAGCAATTACAAGCAGGGCGGTTTCAATAGACATCCCTTTTCTTAATGTCCCTTCGATTCCGCACCTGCTCCCCTGACCCTAGCAGGGCAACGTTAGGACCAGTCTGGTTCTGCCAAGTCCAAGTCTGCAAAGTCGAGGACTTCCAGGTTTGAGTTGGAAGAAGCAATGGTGGCCTCCCCCATGTCGCCTCCACCCATATTGTCGCGAGGAGGACAGGCGCCCACAACCTCATTTTCAACAACCTCAGAATCACTAATGTCCCCCAAGACTTCCTTTATGATCTGGTCAATGCTTGATCCTTCCCCTGCGTTTTCGTTCTCACGCTCGCTTACCTCTTCTCCTGTATTTTCGTTCTCTTGCCCGCTTACCTCGAGGTTATTCACAGGTTGTGCCTGTGGGACAGTCCTTGTACAATGATTGAGATGGTACCATGTAGACCGGCCCTCTACCTGGACGGCAGTCAGTGAGGCTTTAGTTACCGTGAACGGTCGTTCCCTTCTTGGCTCATTCCACCTTCGTCAAAAAGCTCGCACATAAACCTGATCTCCGGGTTTAATAGGCCCTTCTTCCTGGTCCACCTCTGGCTCCCTTTGCTTTTCCTGTGTATAAATAGACTTGTGTATCATAGTTAACTGTTGCATGTATTGTTTCACTTCCACCTCTAATTGTTCCAGGCTTGGTCCCTTGTAAGGACCTCTCCATCTGGGTATCAGCATGGGTCTGCCAGTGAGCATTTTGTGTGGTGTTAAATGAGTTATTCGATTAGTTTGCACGCGACAGCTCATTAATGCCAGTGGCAGGGCATCGATCCAATTTAACTTTGTGGTTGCACAAATCTTATTCAGCTTAGCTTTCAACGTTCCATTAACCCTTTCTACCATGCCCTGAGACTGAGGGTGGTACACACACTCAAATCTTTCTTTCACTCTTAGGGTTTGCAGCACCAACTTAACTGTTTTTTGCATAAAAGCCGCTCCATTGTCGGAACTGATTTCGGTCGGTATGCCGAATCGTGGGATGACCTCGTCAGTCGGAAACTTGACTACAGTTCCTGCACCCACATCTTTAGACGATATCGCCTCCACCCACCTGCTAAATCTATCTATTACTACCAGCATGTATCTTTTCCCTCTTACCGTTTTCAGCATGTCCACATAGTCGATCACCAAGTGTCTAAATGGTCCTCCAGGCACAGGTATATGACCTATAGGTGTTATTAACATATCACTAATACTATTTCTCTATTGCTCATTTTCAAACTTACGGGGGTTGTGCATCGTGTTAACTGTGTTTTTCCCGACAACCCTACAGTTTTAACAAATTATCCTGACATGGGAAGGTGGGAGGCATACTGCGGCTGTACACAAGTATATGTAGCTCCAGTGTCTATCATCATAGGTGTTAACCGTCCTCCCAAAATTACCTGAACCATGGGTTCTTCTTCTGCCTCTCGCGTTATCATTGGGTAAAGTCCCTTCCCATCTGGGTTCTCTGGGCACCCCTAATATCTAGCATGGGGATTCATGAGTCCAATTGGGCCTCCAGACGGGCCCGTTGGGGCCGATCCTGTGTTAAAACACTGTTCACCCCCTGTGGGTTCCTGTTGGTATGGACCGGGCCATGGACGGTGTGGGCAGTCCCTCCTCAGGTGCCCTACCTGATTACATCCCCAACATGTTTTATCAACTGCCCATCTACTTACTGGCCTTCCTCGTCCCCTTCCTTGCGTCCCCCCTTGGGGGCCCCAGGCCTGTCGGGGCTGAATTCCTGATTTATTTTGTCCCTGATAGGGCATTTGAGGAAACGTTCCCCCAAAGACATTTATTATTGGCATGGGATTCTCTGGCCTCTGCCTGGCTCTGTCATAGGACCCACAATGCATCGGTGCATTGTTCATTTCTGCTGTTTCAGCCGGGTCTGTTGTTACTGCCAGCATTTTCTTTCCTTTTTCACGTTCTTTCTTTTTCAGTTCTTCTAGTTGCATTTGCATCACTTTTCTCTGCACCTCTTCGTGCTGGTCCGCCAGTCTTTGTCTATCCTTACGATATTTGTCGACTGCATGAACCAGTTGGTCCCTGAACTAGGAGTGGGATATGGTTCACAACCCCACCACCTCTTCCAGTCTAAACTTAACCTGAGGGGGCGTGGCATCCACCACAGAGGTCCGAAACAAAGTGGTCATCAACTCACTACCGTCTATTTGTTGTTCGGTTTCAAGTCTCCACTTTTTCAGTTGATCCTCCAAATAGGCTGCTGGGTTCTCCGTGTCCCCCAGCGGGTCTCCCCTCAATGTCTTTAAGTCCACCTTGAGCAGGTAACAGTCTCTGAGGGCCTGCCATACCCTCGGTCTGACTAGGTCAAATGACTGGCCATCAATCATCGGGTTATTTGCGTTTTTTACCCCAGCCATTTCAAACAGCTCTGCTAATTTCGTGGTTCCCATTACCTTCACCAGTAGTGCCTTCAAATCTCCCATAGCCAATAACCGTCCCATAGTTTCCTCCTCAAAGGCCCTAATCCATTTTCCTGCCCCGTCATATATGTTGGGCAAGGCGTTTCTCAGCCCTTCTGGGTCTCGGGTCACCCAAGGAATATACTGGGTTTGTCCTGCCTTTTTCAGAAGTAATGGCATCATTCTCCCCCTCAGTTCCTGTATCCCGTTTGGCATCTCTTGTTGTGGTTCTACCTGTATGCTTTCCCACCTCATTCTTCTCTGGGTGTACCCCTGGCTTTCCTTTCTTTCTCTTTCCATATCTTTTTCCATCTCCCTCATCTCTATCTCTAAGCGCTTCATGGATGCCTCTATTTCCCTTCTACACTCCCTTGTTCTTTCCCCATCACTTTCTAATTGTGCTTCATTCTCACAGTTTTGCCTTCTCTCTGATGCCTGCTGATTACTCGCCTGTGTTTCTGTGTTGCTGTCTCCCTCATACTCCTCATTTCCTGCCTGACGGGTCTCATAAATCTTTCTGTCCCTGAGGTCCTGCAGCCTTCTGATGTCTGCTTCTAGTTCCCGTGCTTCTTGCTTCATCCTTTCCTTTTCTCGCTGCCCCCTTCTCTGTCTATATTCCTTTATGTCTTGCTCATCGTTTCAAACTGTGACTTCTCCCTCTATCTCCACTATCCCTTTCACCAAAAGGCACTGCTTTATTCCGTCCTGGCCGGAATAGGGAGGGGGATACCCAGGGTCCCTTAGGCTGGGGTACAGAGTTGATTTTTTCTCCTGAAGCTCCTGACTTTCATGCTGTTTTCCGGGTTTTTCACCCTTGTTTGGGGTGGTATTCTTTTCCTGGTATGCTTTCCTCAGCCTCTCTCCTTCTATTCTAAACAATTTAAGCATGTCTAGTTCTTTTTCCTTTTTCGTTACTCGGATTTCTGATTTATCCTTAGGCCTATAGTTCTTAATTAACACTTCCATTTCATCACACGTGTTTGTATCAAACGTGCCTTCCTTGGGCCATTTCGTAGCCAATTTTTTCGTACTTTTTCCCCATTTTTCAGAATGTTTTTTAATATCCTCTTTGGATACGGGGAATTTCTTACTTAGTAGTTCAACTGCAGTTATTGTATTCATTGTACTCGTCTTATTTTAGTGCACTTGGTCAGTCAGTTTAAATGCAGTCCTTGTTCTCACTCCGTTCCGTCTCTATGGTCTATGGTCACTATACCACCTACTACGCTATTTCTATCTTCTACAGTTCTACTATATTCCTTTAATATTTTGCAATTTTATTTTTTAATGTTATCCAATTATTCCAATTCTTGTTCTGCCCGTACAGATCCCTACTCACTTAGGGCGGTATCCACAGATCATCTGATTCTGCCCGTACAGACCCCTAGCTAACCACAGTGGTATCCACAGGACGTCTTATCTTGCCCGTTGTGGATAAATAAATTCACTGTCCACACTTAGTTGTTAGTTACTCGACGGTTGCCTGATTTTATTCTCTTATGAGGGAGCGTCTCACAGAGGACCAGCATCTGTATGAGTCTCGCCTGACTTGGTTACATTCAGTCAGTCTTTATAGGCAGAGACAAAGAACATTCCTGCGTGACACATACTCCGCCTATCTTGTGATGAACAACCTTTTAATGTGTTTTCCTAAGCTGAGTTTGGTTTCTTCAGAAACCGTTAGCCACTCCCTCTAGAAGGCAGTTGTAGTCTTTACTGTGGCTTGCAGCTTTAGCTAAATCAACCATACTATCTCCGTATGTCTGGCATACAAGAAGAAGTGTCTCATCGGTGTTTCTTCTGTAAGCCATGCAACATATTTTTACTCACAATCCCCCCTTTTATACATGTAACATACATTTTATAACAAATTTTCTTCATTTCATCCAGCCGTGGCCCGACACTTCCGTGCCTTGTGCCCACAGCCTTCATACACAAGAGTCTTCATAAAGTTGTACATTAACCATGTGATCTTCGGGACTTAAGTCCGCCAATGCTTCACCTTCCACATCTGGCCTTATTTCCTTCTCGGAGTCACCTGGCTCCTCTTGCCTGAGGGACTCGTACATCATATTTTCCTGCTTGGTCAGTGCTGTCTCAATCAAGCGCTGGGTCAGTCCCCGCATACAAGGTATAACACAACATCCAAACAATGTCAACAATGCTACGCATACAATAATAGTTGTTATTGTAGAGATAAAGAAATTCTTCCATTTTCCGAACCACCCATCCAAGAACCCGGTCCATGAGGTATCGACCCCTGAGTTCTCTGCCATTTCAATGGAAAGGCTGGTGAGACCCGCCAATGCCCGTGACACCGATCCATCGGGGGCAGTGTTATTCGGAATAAAGGTACAGCATTCTTGTCCAAACATTACGCAAACACCCCCCTTCTCTGCCAATAGCATATCCAAAGCCATCCGGTTTTGCCATGCAATAAGGCTCGTTTTATCCAATTGTTCGGCTAATCCTTTAACTGCGTCTCTAGTATAGTTAATAAATCGTTGCTGATTATAAAATAGGTAATTAATCCAATCTACGTTTTTATTGATCGTAGAACACCAGAAGAACGCGCTCTCCAATCCTGCCGCGATCTGATTTCGTGCTTTAAAGTCATCCGGTACCCCTCGGGGTACCCCAATAGCGTCAATATAAATGTGTGTGTCAAACGACCCCTGTACCCTCAGTCTGCGCTTAACCCTTCCCTGGGCCTTAGTTGCGTCGTTCTTCCCAATTCCTTGGGTGATAATAGTAAATGGCATAACTAGCTGAATCATTGCACACGTTCCCTGCCATCCTGCTGGGAGCTTAGTCCTTAATATTTTCCCCCCACAATACCACCACACGTCCGCTCGTCCTACGGATTGATTGGCAAACTGGGATATGTTAGTGACGTTTATGGTCTCATTACAGCTCGTCAAATGGCCCAACTCTTGTCCCCCATGTTTGTACCTGTTATAGCATTCGAAGTGCCCCTGTCCCCTAGTTGGGACCACAAACATAGAAACATAGAAACATAGAAAATAGGTGCAGGAGTAGGCCATTCGGCCCTTCGAGCCTGCACCGCCATTCAATATGATCATGGCTGATCATCCAGCTCAGTAGCCTGTACCTGCCTTCTCTCCATACCCCCTGACCCCTTTAGCAAAAAGGGCCACATCTAACTCCCTCTTAAATATAGCCAATGAACTGGCCTCAACTACCTTCTGTGGCAGAGAATTCCACAGACTCACCACACTCTGTGTGAAGAAATGTTTTCTCATCTCGGTCCTAAAAGACTTCCCCCTTATCCTCAAGCTGTGACCCCTGGTTCTGGACTCCCCCAACATCGGGAACAATCTTCCCGCATCTAGCCTCTCCAACCCCTTAAGAATTTTATATGTTTCTATAAGATCCCCCCTCAGTCTTCTAAATTCCAGCGAGTACAAGCCCAGTCTATCCAGTCTTTCCTCATATGTAAGTCCCACCATCCCAGGGATCAATCTGGTGAACCTTCTCTGTACTCCCTCTAAGGCAAGAACGTCTTTCCTCAGGTTAGGAGACCAAAACTGCACACAATACTCCAGGTGCGGTCTCACCAAGGCCCTGTACAACTGCAGCAGAACCTCCCTGCTCCTAAACTCAAATCCTCTTGCTATGAATGCCAGCATACCATTCGCTTTCTTCACTGCCTGCTGCACCTGCATGCTGGCTTTCAATGACTGATGCACCATGACACCCAGGTCACGTTGCATCTCCCCTTCTCCCAATCGGTCACCATTCAGGTAATACTCTGCTTTCCTGTTCTTGCCGCCACATTTATCCACATTATATTGCATCTGCCATGCATTTGCCCACTCGCCTAATCTATCCAAGTCACTCTGCAGCCTCCTAGCATCCTCCTCGCAGCTAACACTGCCACCCAGCTTCATGTCATCCGCAAACTTAGAGATGTTGGATTCAATTCCCTCGTCCAAATCATTAATATACACTGTAAATAACTGGGGTCCCAGCACTGAGCCTTGCAGTACCCCACTAGTCACTGCCTGCCATTCCGAAAAGGACCCGTTTATTCCTACTCTTTGCTTCCTGTCCGCCAACCAATTTTCTATCCACCTCAACACTGAACCCTCAATACCGTGTGCTTTAAGTTTGTACACCAATCTCCTATGTGGGACCTTGTCGAAGGCCTTCTGAAAGTCCAGATATAACACATCGACTGGTTCTCCCTTATCCACTCTACTAGTTACATCCTCGAAAAATTCTATAAGATTCGTCAGACATGATTTGCCTTTGGTAAATCCATGCTGACTTTGTCCGATGATTTCACCACTTTCCAAATGTGATGCTATCACATCTTTAATAACTGACTCTAGCATTTTCCCCACTACCGATGTTAGGCTAACTGGTCTATAATTCCCCGTTTTCTCTCTCCCTCCCTTTTTAAAAAGTGGGGTTACATTAGCTACCCTCCAGTCCTCAGGAACTACTCCAGAATCTAAAGAGTTTTGAAAAATGATCACTAATGCATCCACTATTTCTGAGGCTACTTCCTTAAGCACTCTGGGATGCAGCCTATCTGGCCCTGGGGATTTATCTGCCTTTAATCCATTTAATTTACCTAACACCACTTCCCGACTAACCTGGATTTCCCTCAGTTCCTCCATCTCATTAGACCCCCGGTCCCCCACTATTTCCGGCAGACGGTTTATGTCTTCCTTAGTGAAGACAGAACCAAGGTATTTGTTCAATTGGTCTGCCATCTCCTTGTTCCCTATGATCAATTCACCTGTTTCCGACTGCAAGGGACCTACATTTGCCTTAACTAATCTTTTTCTCTTGACATATCTATAAAAGCTTTTGCAGTCTGTTTTTATGTTCCTTGCCAGTTTTCCCCTCATAATCTATTTTCCCTTTCCTAATTAAGCCCTTTGTCCTCCTCTGCTGGACTCTGAATTTCTCCCAGTCCTCTGGTATGCTACTTTTTCTGGCTAATCTGTATGCTTCATCTTTTGTTTTAATACTATCCTTGATTTCCCTTGTTAGCCACGGATGCACTACCTTTCCTGGTTTGTTCTTTTGCCAAAGTGGGATGAACACTTGTTGTAGTTCATCCATGCGACCTTTAAATGCCTTCCATTCCAATGCCTTCCATTGCATGTCCACCGTCAACCCTTTCAGCATCAATCGCGGGGCGGGGCCTGTTGCCCCAAAGGGCGGGGCCTGTTGCCCTTGCCCCGTGATAGGTGGAAACAAGTAGTGTAATGCTCACATGACTCATCACTAGGTCTCCTTATTCGTATATAACGACAGCATACATTGTAATCCCCCGCTACTTTCTCGCATGTTAAGGGGAAACGCCGTGGGCACCAACCGTGGTTTAGCCGCGGCGCAGGCATAACAGTTTTCCTTTCCCATTGTTCGGGTGGTGTACATCATCCACTTTATCCACTCATTTGTTCCGTCCGTTCCCGTTCCTACCTCTAAATTGGCTCGTAACTGTTCAAACCCTTTAATCTCCACTACTTTAATCGGATGGGCCTGTATTGTGGTGGCCTCCGTTGCTAGTGGCTTGGTGGGCTCTGCCTTATTCATTGGTTGCTCCATTATCTGGAACACTTCCCCATTCTCTGCCCAAAGCACCAGGATGGAATCCCGCTTTATTTTTATAGTGAACTCACAACAGTTATCTACCCCACTTTGGTCAGCGCATACCCAGTATACCCCAGCAGGGTGATTCCACTTCTTCTTCTTCAAGACTTTCACAAAGACCCAATCACCTGGCCTTACCTTCAATTCAAGGTCTTCCTTTCCTGTCTCACCTGGTGCTGGGGGAGCAATAGCAGAGGTTCGGTTATCTAGCCGTTTACGCATATAGTCTGCCAGTGTTGCTTCTTCCATTACCGTTTCTTCTTCCCTCTGCAGCCCAGGGTACGTGTAAGGTCTCCCAAACAGTATCTCATACGGTGAGGGACCCCCCTTCCCTGGTGTCATCCTCATATTTAACAACACCAAGGGTAGGCAATCCACCCACCCGAACCCTGTCTCGGCCATAGCCTTCTGTAACTTATTCTTCACCGTTCCATTTGTTCGTTCAATCAATCCTGCTGACTGTGGATGGTAGGAGCAGTGTCGTTTACATGCAATGCCCATTTTGGTAGCCAGGCGATCCACGATTTCATTCACAAAGTGGCTGGCGTTGTCACTATACAACGTTTCCGGGACCCCGAAGCGAGGAATGATGTCACACATTAGTGCTTTGGCCACGGTTAGGGCGTCGGCTGTAGAAGTGGGAAAGATCTCAACCCATCGGGAGAAAACATCAATAATCACCAGGCAGTACTTCACCCCTTTGCACATACTCAGTTCAATAAAGTCCATATGCAAAATTTGAAAAGGGTAATTTGGTTGTGGGAGCAGACCGGGCTTCTGGTGGACGGCTCCCTGATGGTTGTACCGACTACAGACATCACAGAGCGCACAATGCCGTTGCGCGTACCCTGTAAACCCATAATGTTGATAATGTTCTTCCACTATCCTTATCATTCCCCCTGACGAGACATGGGTTACCCCATGGCTCGTAATAGCCGCATATCGATAGAGGGACTTGGGAAGAATGGGCAAGCCGTTTGTTGCCGTCCAGATTCCTTGTACATTAGGGTTTGCTCCTTCTCGTCTCCAGCGATCCATTTCTTTGCTGGGTGCATTTTTCTGCATGTCATGCAAAACTTGTTGGTCCAGTGGCTCCACTGGTTCTAGAACTGCTGTAGTGATCGGTTCCCGAGAGGCAGCTTTGGCCGCCTCATCCGCCTTTCGATTTCCTTGTGTCACTGCATCTGTCCCCTTAGTATGGGCTGCACATTTGCAGATTGCGAGGGCTGTTGGTTGTAGAACTGCTTCCAGGAGACGTAGAATTAACTCGGCGTGTAGTATCTTCTTGCCTGTTGACGTCACCATGCCCCGGTTCCGCCATTGTGCGGCAAATACATGTACCGTGGAGAAGGCATATGCGCTGTCAGTGTAAATTGTGACCTTCTTCCCTTTTCCCAGTTTGCACGCCTTTGTTAGGGCGATTATTTCTGCGGCCTGGGCTGAGTAGTGTGCTTGGACCCTACCCAGGAGACCTTCTAACTCGGTTTGGAAGATATTACCGTCCAGGTTACTCCAGGGGACCAAGACTCCGTCCTGCAGGGGTGCCCATCCTCCTTCAACCAGACACAAATCTCCTCCTACCAGTTGACGCATTACTTGTTCAACTTCACCCAGATTTAAACGGTAACTGTCCACTATAAGACGGAATGCGCGTTGGAAAGGCCCGGAATTCCCTTTAGGCGATGGAATCCCTTCAACGGCCTTTCGTACGTCTTTTGCCGTCCAGGGGCGGTATACGTACAAGGGGACTGCTGCCCCGCCGCCTATTGGCGCATGTGGATTTGGCATTTGTATTAATGGGTACATTTCACCTCTGTCTGTTTCTTCATCCTCCATAGCTCCAAACATTTTATACACCCTACCTGATCGCAGCTGGGAAGTCGTTTTGTCCGATGGATCGTATCCCATTGCCCCTTTGGAGGGCAAGGGTGGATCTAGGTCTGGCACTTGGTCCAACTCCTCCTGTCGTCGGTCACCTCCACCGTCCCGACGGTGCGCTGTGCATTCGTATGAAGGTGGCGCGGATGGTGGGACCGGTGGGTATAGTGACGCAGATGTCGCTATCGGAACAGATGTCTCCACCGGGGCTGGTGGACCTGCCGGTGCCGGTGTTGGTTGTCTTCGTCCTTCTACAACACACAAATCACTATCTTCCTTGTTTAGAAAAGCACTTGTTACTTGTGTGCCGGTATGGGTTCTCCCTTCATCACCTGCCTCTTTTTCCTTTCGCCTTTTCTCTTCCTCTGCCTCTCTCCTTTTATCCTCCCCATCCCGGCGATTCCTTGCCTCCATTAGCCGTAACCTTGCTTCATGATATCCCATTCTAGTTTTTATTTCCACATCTCCATTTGCTCTCTTACTTATAGCACATACTAATTTGTTACATTCATCTATTTTTAAAGTCCCTTTCCACTGGAACTTTTCCTTCCATAATTTTGTATATCTGCAACATTTCTGGTCCTGCCCAAACATAAACCTCTCATCGCCCGTCAGCGATTCTGCCTTTGATTTTGATGACCCCATGTCAAGTCTGACTTGACTGTGTCCCTGACACTTCGGTTGAATAACTCCCTTATTTCAACCGTCCCTGTTTCCCTGAAACAGTGGTCACCCTCCCTATCTCCGGCAACAGCAGAAGTTTATGTCTGTCCAGTCCCTTTCAGATTTACAACAACCGTCGATTTCTAGATTTACGTTCGTGTGCCCCAGCGCGTCTGATAGCCCAAAAAGCACTTACTTGGAGCTCTCGTTCAGTACTTCTTGGTCAATCACACGACGTGGGGCCCCACGTTGGGCGCCAATTATGTGGATAAATAAATTCACTGTCCACACTTAGTTGTTAGTTACTCGACGGTTGCCTGATTTTATTCTCTTATGAGGGAGCGTCTCACAGAGGACCAGCATCTGTATGAGTCTCGCCCGACTTGGTTACATTCAGTCAGTCTTTATAGGCAGAGACAAAGAACATTCCTGCGTGACACATACTCCGCCTATCTTGTGACGAACAACCTTTTAATGTGTTTTCCTAAGCTGAGTTTGGTTTCTTCAGAAACCGTTAGCCACTCCCTCTAGAAGGCAGTTGTAGTCTTTACTGTGGCTTGCAGCTTTAGCTAAATCAACCATACTATCTCCGTATGTCTGGCATACAAGAAGAAGTGTCTCATCGGTGTTTCTTCTGTAAGCCATGCAACATATTTTTACTCACACCCGTGCAGATCCCTAGTTGACTAGAGCGGTATCCACAGGACGCCTTGTCTATACAGTCCCCTATCCTCTTAGGGCGGTATCCACGAGGTCTTATTGACGTCACACAATCTTACTGGACTATTATCCACTTACCCCACTGCGCAGCCTTCTCCACCAATCCTCCGGGTCTCATTTTTTAAAACGTAATTTAACGATAGGTTCTGTTGGATCGGAGAGGCCCTTGGACCGCCTGGGCGCTCCTGTGCCACCAGTGGTCCCCGTTTTCAACAGGCTATTAGTCCAAATAAAGCGGAAAACTGCCTACCTTTTTTTTTTTTGCGGGTGGCCACCCTTTTTCCTGTTGTCCCGGGGAGCCCCTGACGGGCTTGGAAGCGCCTTTAGCTTGTCGTCCGTTATTGAACAGGCCTCTTTCCGATCCTGCCGACTACGCCAATTTTGTCGTGGTTACCGGTGTTCAAAATGAAGCAGATGACACGGAGAATTCTTCAAGAAGTTAAAAGCCTTTATTTGCAAACAACGGCTGGAACAATCAGGATGTCAACCATCTGACTGCCCACTTAGTACATCGGGCAGTCTATGTTTATAGGATTATTCCAAACCTTATCTTCTTTACATTACCTCCCCCACTCCTTTCTTCAGTCATTCATTTCTTTGCAGTCACCCGTCTGTCCCGCCACCATTAAATCCCATTCAGTAATATATCCTTATCTCAATGCTCACATCCCTTCATACTTCGCCTCCCTTATTTCCCTGCTAGTCAATCCCTCACATCCATTCATCACCCCAAGGCCTATGTCTTTCTTTATCTGCCACCATTATCTTTTATTCTGGTTCATCCATCATTCCAACTCGTATGTTTCTCCTCCTCGCTCCACCATTAATTATCCGTCTGTGCACAGCAGTTACAGACACGTGTCAAGGTTAAAGAATGTCTAGAGCACCTTAATTAGTTACAGAGAGGCGCCTAATGCCTAAGTAGTTACAAACCTTAAACAACAATGTTTAATGTATAAAATAATATCGTAACAATGTCTAATGTATAAAATAATATCGTATTATCTCCCATACTACATTCACATCCAAGTCTTAGAAATATAACATAAACAGCAGTGAACATCTGAAATGTTCTGCCCTAGGAGGTAGTGATAGGTCAGATTATTGGAATAGGCAAAGTGAACACAGATGGATATTTGAAGGATCGACAAATTGGCAGTTATGGAGAACAGGAAATGGTGCCATCTTAGATCAGTCAGGATCACATTGAATGGTGGAGTCGGCCTGAGGAGTGGAGCCTACTCCTCCTGCTATTTTCTTGTGATCTTTAGTTTTTTTCATACCTACAGCATGATAAACCTTACACAGAGTTGAATGCAAAGATTGACAATCCTTGTCCCTGCGACAATGATTTTGCTGTGCGGTGTGAGATTGGGTAGTCTAGGCCTGTGTACTCGAGCGTTTGGGTGTATTCGAGGAGATCTCGGTGAAACAGAGTCCTTACAGGGCTCAGTGGGCTGGATGCAGGGAGGATGGTTCCCCTGTCAGATGGGTTTGGAGAGCGGGCACTCTCTCAGAATGTGGGTCGCACCGTGTAGGACAGAGATAAGGAGACATTACTGCACGCAGAGACTGAGGAACGACCCTGCACCGGTGGCTGTGGAGTCATTCAGTGCTCTTGGACCTGAGAGCCATGGTTGTACATTACAGAGGCTGGCCCTTTGGCCCATTGTGTCCAAGACCATCTTTTCCCAGTTATACTAATCGATTTGCCCACATTCCATCGGCATTCTTCTGCACCTCACCTATTTAAGTATCTCCTATATAGCGATTATATCTCACTCCACCACCTCCTCTGTAGCATGTTCCAGATATCACCCACTCTCAGTGTAAATCTATGTACTAAACCTCTCGTTTGTTTGTTTGTTCGTTCCTGAACTACAGACAAAAAGGTACACGATAGTGCGACAATTTTAGGCCCACCTTACTTACCGCCGTCCCTTTGGTGCGAATGGAAAGAGTTTCATTGAAATTGGTGTTATATATTTAAAGTTATTCACATTTTAAAGTTTAAATTTATCTCCCAGGGAGGTAGGGGGAAGGGAGGGAGGGGGGAGGAGGGGGGGTTGGGGGGAGGAGAAGGTGCTGCACCAATGCAGGAGAGGTTTGGGCCCAACTTGGTCTAGTAAAACCTAAATCTCAGATATACTTTAAAATTCCTTGCTCTCAATATAAACCTGCACTCTCATGATTTGATATCTCTGAATGCAAATAAGGTTTAGATAATTACCCTGCATCCTGCTGCAGACTTTGACTACATTCCCTACTATCCACAATTTTTGCTTCCTCCACAAACTTACTAATCACACCTCCTACATTCACATGCACCGATCTCTGCTGCACACCACCAGTCACAGACCTCCAAGCAGAAAAATCATCCATCTACCGCTACCTTCTACCTCCAACCACCAAGCCAATTGTGGATCCATTTCACCAGCTCGCCTTGGATCCCACCTGCCTTCGCTTTCTGGACCAGGCTTACATGCGGAACATTGTCAAGTCCCTCAGTGAAGTTCATATATTGCTTCACAATGAGATCAATGTGTTAGCCACCTCCCCCTCGCCCTCCACTCAAAGAAACAGGGGCAGGCCCCTCGTGTCTGTCTCCATTCACTATGATCATGGCAATTCCACCCCACAATCTACCTCCTCTTTAACAACCTCAAATTACCGCTCACCTCAATCTCCTCTTGCTCCGAACTGCCTTCATATCTGAATAAGCCACTTCATTCCTCCATCCCCACCGCAATCTCGCAATCCTCCGCACTCGTCCTCCCCGTCCACCCTCCCCCACCTCACGAAATTCCCCTCTCCATCCCCGGATAAAAACTCCGGGAGAGATGTCTGTTGTCCACCCGCTGTGGTCGGGGATAAACCCCGGGCAAGGTTTCAGTTGTCCGCCCGCCTGTGCCTGAGGCCGAGCGGCCTCTCCCCCGGTCCCGGGGCCGCGCTGCCCGAGTCTCCCCCCGACCCCCGGGGACTCTCTGATTCTCTGCTTCTCCCCCCAGTCTCCGTCACCCTGGATGTGGAAACAGCGGGTCCGGGGCTCGAGGTGTCTGAGGATCGGAAGAGGGTGAGACTGAGCAGGAACTGGAGGAGTCTCCCTGACACCGGGAAGAGGTTTATAGACAGTGCGTGTGTGCTGGGATCGGAGGGATTCACATCGGGGAGACATTACTGGGAGGTGGAGATGGCGGGGAGTCGGGGCTGGAGACTGGGAGTCGCCGCAGAGTCTGTGGAGAGGAAGGGACGGGTCACACTGACCCCGGAGACTGGAGTCTGGAGCATCGGGCGGGTGGGTGGCGGGTTTGATGCACTCACCTCCCCTCCATCCCGTCTCCCCGCCCGTCCCATCCCCGGGAGGGTGGGAGTTTATCTCAGTTACGAGTCCGGGGCAGTTTCATTTTACGACGCGGACACCAAGTCCCATCTCCACACCTTCACTGGGAATAAATTCACGGAGAATCTTTATCCTTTCTTCGTGCCTTCTTGGGATGGAAACTGGCTGAGGATCTGCTCCGGTTCCGCTCCGGGTGTGTAAAAGGGTCGGGTCCCGGGACCGGCGTGAGGAGCGGGGCTCAGGGGCTGTGGGGCAGAAACCCGGTGGACAACAGGTTGGCGCAGAAACGGCTCCCGTTTAATCCCCAAATTCCGCGTCGTAAAACCCCAGTGAGCGCGGAAATAAAACCAGGGGGAATGTAAATGTGGGAAGAGAGAAATAAACAGCAAGTGGATTCAGAGCTGTCGATTCATTTCAACGCGTTAACTGCGACATTGCCCCAGCAGGTCAGGCAGCTTCTGCAAGGTGAAACAGACCGTACGTTTCAGATCTAATACTGATGATGAATGGTGTTCAACCTGAGCCATTAACTCTGTTTCACTCTCTCCAGAATCTAACTGATCTGCTGGGTATTTCTTGGATCTTATGTCTTTCAGATTTTCAGCATCTACTTTATTTTTAGTTTTTCTAGTTTAATGTTCGATTGGAATGTGAGTTTGACCATAAATTGCCATGAAAATAGAACAGGCAGTAAACGTTGGCAGCATTCGGCAGGTCGGGCAGTGTACAGTATTTGGAAATGGAAGGCTTTATATTTCTGAGGTGCTGTGGAGCAGTGGGTCGAGCCGCTGCCTCATGGGGCTGGAGACCAGGGTTCAACCCTTGCGATTATTTAGATTCCACACCGAGACAAATGGACACAGTAGATGTGGTTGGGGTAGGTGCAAGTGAACCTCTGCCTCACCTGAAAGGACTGGCAGCGTCCCTGAGTGGAGTCTGGGGAGGACGTTATAGGGATGGGTGTTGCATCTGCTGGACTCCTATCTGTCGGTGAGATTTGTCAATTGAGATTTGTGTTTTATTTCTTTCAGGAGGAAGCTGGTCGCAAGCGAAGGTAGGACATGCTCATGACGGAAACATTGTAAGTTTTCGTGGAACAGTTCAAAACATTTCTAATGCTCAGTTGATAACCGGCTGTTAAATATTCGCAGGGTTCGTGATGAAGCCAAACCACTGTCGGTGGTAGAGGAGGCCTTGCCGATTGAAAAGTTTCATTGCCCTGTTTCATTCAACACAACATTTAAAGAAACATCTGATGGCTTCAAGCAAGGTAAAGCTTATATCTTTTCCATTGTTCTTGTTTCTGACATCTTGAAGTAAGATGTGTACGAAAGAACTGCAGTTGCAGGTTTAAATGGAAAGTCGACACAAAATGCTGGAGTGACTCAGCGGGACAGGCAGCATCTCAGTCGAGAAGGAATGGGTGATGTTTTGGGTCTGGACCCTTCTTCAGTCTCGACTCGAAACGTCACCCATTCCTTCTCTCCAAGTCAAGTCAAGTCAAGTCAAATTTATTTGTCACATACTCGATGTGCAGTGAAATGAAAGTGGCAATGCCTGCGGGTTGTGCACAAAAAGAATTACAGTTACAGCATATAAATAAAGTTAATAAGTTACTAAACATAGCACAAAAAGTGTCGACAAAAATTTAGTCTCTGGGGTTATCAAAGTTGACAGTCCTGATGGCCTGTGGGAAGAAGCTCTGTCTCATCCTCTCCGTTTTCACAGCGTGACAGCGGAGGCGTTTGCCTGACCGTAGCATCTGGAACAGTCCGTTACTGGGGTGGCAGGGGTCCCTCATGATCTTGCTTGCTCTGGATCTGCACCTCCTGATGTATAGGTCCTGCAGGGGGACGAGTGTAGTTCCCATGGTGCGTTCTGCCGAACGCACTACTCTCTGCAGGGCCATCCTGTCCTGGGCAGAGCTGTTCCCAAACCAGACTGTAATGTTGCCGGACAGGATGCTCTCTACAGCCCCAGAGTAGAAGCAATGAAGGATCCTCAGCGACACTCTGAATTTCCTCAGTTGTCTAAGGTGGTAAAGGCGCTGCTTAGCCTTACCCACCAGTGCGGCAATGTGCGTTGCCCACGTCAGATCCTCTGCGATGCGGACTCCCAAGTATTTGAAACTGCTCACCCTATCCACAATAGACCCATTTATCTCCAGTGGCGTGTACGTCCTTGGATGTTTAGCCCTTCTGAAGTCCACAATCAGCTCCTTTGTTTTAGTGACATTCAAGAGGAGGCTATTGTCCTGACACCAGAGTGCCAGATCAGCCACCTCCTCCCGGTAGGCCTTCTCATCGTTGTTGGAGATCCGGCCCACCACCACAGTGTCATCAGCAAACTTGATGATGGAGTTTGAGCTGAACCTGGCCCTACAGTCATGTGTGTACAGGGAGTACAGTAGGGGGCTAAGGACGCAGCCCTGGGGGGATCCTATGTTCAGGGTGAGGGAGCTAGATGTGTGTTCCCCCATCCTGACCACTTGGGGCCTGGCAGTGAGAAAGTCCAGGACCCAGGCACACAGAGGGGTGCTAAGCCCCAGTTCCAGCAGCTTCTCAACCAGTCTGCTGGGGACTATTGTGTTGAATGCTGAACTAAAGTCAATGAACAGCATCCTCACATAGCCCCCCTGGCTGTCCAGATGAGAGAGAGCGGTGTGTAGAACCTGGGAGACCGCATCATCCGTGGACCTGTTCGGACGGTGTGCGAACTGTAGTGGGTCCATGTTGCGAGGAAGGAGGGCGCAGATGTGCTTCTTGACTAGCCTCTCCAAGCATTTCATGACAACCGAGGTGAGGGCCACCGGTCGGTAGTCATTTAAACACGCTGGAGAGGCATTCTTTGGCACCGGTACAATGATGGATCTTTTGAAGCATGCAGGGACCAGGGACGTTGCCAAGGAGAGGTTGAATATTGTGGTGAGCACTGGAGCAAGCTGAGTAGCACAAGACTTTAGTACTCGCCCAGATATACCATCTGGGCCTCCAGCTTTCCTCGTGTTCACACGCGTCAGAGCCCACCTCACCTCATGCTCGGACACCGAGAATGTGTGCACATCCCCGGCGGTGGATCCCCCTCCAGCCTCGCTAGCCAGCGCCCCTTCGGTGCTGTTTTTAGACGGCGAGCTGGTGGTGTTACCCGTCTCAAACCGTGCGTAAAAAGAGTTCAGGTCATCAGCTAAGGAGGAGCCGGCACTTCCGGTTGAGGGGGTGCTGGACCTGTAGCTAGTTATAGTCCGTAGCCCCTGCCAAAGGCGCCTGGTGTCCTGCTGCTCCATCTGTGACTCCATCTTGTCCCGGTACCTCTTTTTTGCATCCTTCACTGCCCTTCGCAGTCGGTAGGACTCTCCCTTGTAGTCGTCCATGTTGCCGGATGCCAGGCCGGAGTTGTAAGCAGCGGTGCGAGCATTCAAGGCCACGCGAATAGACCTGTCCACCCAGGGTTTTTGGTTAGGGAAGATACTGACCCTTACCGTGGGGATGATGGTATCGGCTATTGTGGCAATGAAGTCCGTAACCGCTTCCGCAAACTCATTTACGTCTCTGGAACTTTCTTGGAACATGTTCCAGTCGACTTCGCTCAGTGCATCCTGCAGCATGGCCTCTGAATGGTCAGCCCACCGCTTTACGTCCCTCGTCACTGTCGCTTCCCGTACTATCCGTTGTTTGTACTCCAGCAGCAGGAAAATGGCAGCGTGGTCAGATTTCCCAAAAGGAGGGAGAGAAACGGCCTTGTAGCCTTTCCTGAACGGCGTGTAGCAGTGGTCCAAAGTTCTTTCCCCCCTGGTGACACACGTGATGTGTTGGTAGAAGTTGGGCATGACCTTTTTGAGATTTCCCCTATTGAAGTCTCCAGCCACCAGCACAGCCGCATCAGGGTTCTTGTTTTGGTGTTGACACAACACATCGTGTAGGGTGGACAGTGCCACGTCGGTGTCCGCATGCGGTGGGATACAGACGGCTGTGATGATCACCGAGCTGAACTCCCGGGGTAGGTAGAGCTGCTCCCTGTCCCGCTGAGTTACTCCAGCATTTTGTGTCTACCTTTGATTGGTCTATCTTTAAGTTATGCAAAGATGCAAGGATTAATGTTATTTTGAACTGAAGGGAAATTGAAGATTTGATCTCCCACCCAGCTCATCTGCTGGGAAGCATCACAGAGTCAGAGAGCTTTGTAGCACAGCAACAGGCCCTTTGACTCGACTCGACCATGCCAACCACGTTGCCCAACCAAGCTAGCCCCACTTGCCTGAGTCTGGCTCGTATCCTTCCAAGTCTTTCTTATCCACGTATCTACCCAATTCTCTGTGAACTGTTGTAATTGTACCTGCCTCAACCACTTCCTCTGTCAGATCGTTCCACATCTACACTACCCACTGACAGAAAACCTGCTCCTCAGGTCCTTTTTATTGTTTCCACTCTCACCTTAAACTGATGCACTCGAGGTTTAGACGCTCCGACCTTGGGTAAAGTATTGCGGCTAATCACCTTGTCTGTGCATCTTATACACATCTATAATGTCACTCTGACAGGCCCCCAAGAAAAAATGTCCCAGTCTGAATAGTCTCTTTCAGGAATGAGTAGATTAACCTATGATGAGCATTTGTCGGCATTGGGCCTGTACTCGCTGTTGCTCAGAGGAATGAGGGGGGATCTCATTGAAAAATACAGAATAGTGAAAGGTTTGGATAGAATGGACGTGGAGAGGATGTTTCCATTAGTGAGCGAGTCTAGGACTAGATATTTATTTACAAAAATGCTGGAGTAACTCAGCAGGTCAGGCAGCATCTCAGGAGAGAAGGAAAGGGTGACGTTTCGTGTAGGACAAAGGAAGGATGTAGGTGGAGACAGGAAGACAGAGGGAGAACTGGGAAGGGGAGGGGAAGAGAGGGACAGAGGAACTATCTGAAGACAATAGACAATAGGTGCAGGAGGAGGCCATTCGGCCCTTCGAGCCAGCACTGCCATTCAATGTGATCATGGCTGATCATTCTCAATCAGTACCCCGTTCCTGCCTTCTCCCCATACCCCCTGACTCCGCTATCCTTAAGAGCTCTATCCAGCTCTCTCTTGAATGCATTCAGAGAATTGGCCTCCACTGCCTTCTGAGGCAGAGAATTCCACAGATTCACAACTCTCTGACTGAAAACGTTTTTCCTCATCTCAGTTCTAAATGGCTTATTCTTAAACTGTGTTCTGGACTTCCCCCAACATTGGGAACATGTTTCCTGCCTCTAACGTGTCCAACCCCTTAATGATCTTATACGTTTCGATAAGATCTCCTCTCATCCTTCTAAATTCCAGTGTATACAAGCCTAGTCGCTCCAGTCTTTCAACATATGAAAGTCCCGCCATTCCGGGAATTAACCTAGTAAACCTACGCTGCATGCCCTCAATAGCAAGAATACCCTTCCTCAAATTTGGAGACCAAAGCTGCACACAGTATTCCAGGTGCGATCTCACTAGTGCCCTGTACAACTGCAGAAGGACCTCTTTGCTCCTATACTCAACTCCTCTTGTTATGAAGGCCAACATTCCATTGGCTTTCTTCACTGCCTGCTGTACCTGCATGCTTCCTTTCATTGACTGATGCACTAGGACACCCAGATCTCGTTGTACGTCCCCTGTTCCTAACTTGACACCATTCAGATAATACTCTGCCTTCCTATTCTTACAACCAAAGTGGACAACCTCACACTTTTCCACATTAAACTGCATCTGCCATACATCCGCCCACTCACACAACCTGTCCAACTCACCCTGCAACCTCATAGCATCTTCCTCACAGTTCACACTACCACCCAGCTTTGTATCATCTGCAAATTTGCTAATGGTACTTTTAATCCCTTCATCCAAGTCATTAATATATATTGTAAATAGCTGCGGTCCCAGCACCGAGCCTTGCGGTACCCCACTAGTTACTGCCTGCCATTCTGGAACTGACGCATTTATCCCCACTCTTTGCTTTCTGTCTGTCAACCAATTTTCTATCCATGTCAGTACCCTACCTCCAATACCATGTGCTCTAATTTTGTCCACTAATCTCCTATGTGGAACCTTGTCAAAGACTTTCTGAAAGTCAAGGTACACCACATCCACCGGCTCTCCCCTGTCAATTTTCCTGGTTACATCCTCAAAGAATTCCAGAAGATTAGTCAAGCATGATTTCCCCTTTGTAAACCCATGCTGACTCGGAACAATCCTGTTACTACTATCCAAATGCTCCGCAATTTTGTCTTTTATAATTGACTCCAGCATCTTCCCCACCACTGATGTCAGACTAACTGGTCTATAATTTCCCGTTTTCTCTCTCCCTCCTTTCTTAAAAAGTGGGACAACATTAGCTACCCGACAATCCACAGGAACTGATCCTCAATCTATAGAACATTGGAAAATGATCACCAATGCGTCCACAATTTCTAGCGCCACCTCCTTAAGTACTCTGGGATGCAGACCATCAGGCCCTGGGGATTTATCAGCCTTCAGTCCCATCAGTCTACCCAACACCATTTCCTGCCTAATGTGGATTTCCTTCAGTTCCTCCGTCACCCTAGGACAGACATGTCCAAAGTCCGGCCCGGGGGCCAATCGCGGCCCGAGGTCAGATTTTATACGGCCCGCAGCTTCCGTCTTAAAAATGATTATTTATGGCCCTCCAGCACTGTCTAACAGAATGAAGGTAGGGGGAGGGGGAGAGGAGAGGGCGACTACACCTCCCAGCGGTCGGCCCCCCCCCCCCCTCCCGTCAGTCGGGCGAGTGCCGCATCCCCCCCAGCGGGAGAGGCGACGGCGACTACACCTTCCCAGGGAGTGTATTATTTAAAGGTCTGGGGGGGGGGGGGAGCGTATTAGTTAAAGGTCCGGGGGGGGGGGAAGCGCATTAGTTAAAGGTCCGGGGGGGGGGGAAGCGTATTAGTTAAAGGTCCGGTGGGGGGGGGGGGGGAGCGCATTAGTTAAAGGTCCGGGGGGGGGGGGGCGTATTAGTTAAAGGTCCGGTGGGGGGGGGGGGGGGGGGGAGCGCATTAGTTACAGGTCCAGGGGGGGTGGAGCATATTAGTTAAAGGTCCCGTGGGGAGGGAGCGCATTAATTAAAGGTCCGGGGGGGGGGGGGGGGGAGCTTATTAGTTAAAGGTCCGGTGGGGGGGGGGGGAGCGCATTAGTTAAAGGTCCGGGGGGGGGGGGGGGAGCGTATTAGTTAAAGGTCCGGTGGGGGGGGGGAGCGTATTAGTTAAAGGTTGGGGGGGGGGGGAGCGCATTAGTTAAAGGTCCGGGGGGGGGGGCATTAACCCTTGGGTATTTTCACATTATCAAATCTGGCCCTCTTTGAAAAAAGTTTGGACACCACTGCCCTAGGATCTTTTCCACATTAAACTGCATCTGCCATGCATCCGCCCATTCACACAACCTGTCCAAGTCACCCTGCAACCTCATAGCATCTTCCTCACAGTTCACACTACCACCCAGCTTTGTATCATCTGCAAATTTGCTAATGGTACTTTTAATCCCTTCATCCAAGTCATTAATATATATTGTAAATAGCTGCGGTCCCAGCACCGAGCCTTGCGGTACCCCACTAGTTACTGCCTGCCATTCTGGAACTGACGCATTTATCCCCACTCTTTGCTTTCTGTCTGTCAACCAATTTTCTATCCATGTCAGTACCCTACCTCCAATACCATGTGCTCTAATTTTGTCCACTAATCTCCTATGTGGAACCTTGTCAAAGGCTTTCTGAAAGTCAAGGTGCACCACATCCACTGGCTCTCCCCTGTCAATTTTCCTGGTTACATCCTCAAAGAATTCCAGAAGATTAGTCAAGCATGATTTCCCCTTTGTAAACCCATGCTGACTCGGAACAATCCTGTTACTACTATCCAAATGCTCCGCAATTTTGTCTTTTATAATTGACTCCAGCATCTTCCCCACCACTGATGTCAGACTAACTGGTCTATAATTTCCCGTTTTCTCTCTCCCTCCTTTCTTGAAAAGTGGGACAACATTAGCTACCCTCCAATCCACAGGAACTGATCCTGAATCTATAGAACATTGGAAAATGATCACCAATGCGTCCACAATTTCTAGCGCCACCTCCTTAAGTACCCTGGGATGCAAACCATCAGGCCCTGGGGATTTATCAGCCTTCAGTCCCATCAGTCTACCCAACACCATTTCCTGCCTAATGTGGATTTCCTTCAGTTCCTCCGTCGCCCTAGGACAGACATGTCCAAAGTCCGGCCCGGGGGCCAATCGCGGCCCGAGGTCAGATTTTATACGGCCCGCAGCTTCCGTCTTAAAAATGATTATTTATGGCCCGCCAGCACTGTCTAACAGAATGAAGGTAGGGGGAGGGGGAGAGGAGAGGGCGACTACTTCTCCCGGCGGTCAGCGCTGCCCGACTACCCCCCCCCCGAGCGGGAGAGGCGAATGCGACTACACTTCCCGGCGGCGGGGTTGAGGGCGTGCGGGGGGACGGGAGAGCAGCAGCTGAGCTCTCCTCACCCCGCACGCTCATTGGCAGGCGCTCCCTTCAGTCGGGCGAGTGCCGCATCCCCCCCCAGCGGGAGAGGTGACGGCGACTACACCTTCCCGGGGAGCGTATTAGTTAAAGGTCCGGGGGGGGGGGTGGAGCGCATTAGTTAAAGGTCCGGGGGGGGGAGCGTATTAGTTAAAGGTCCGGGGGGGGGGGGGGGGGGGGGGGAGCGTATTAGTTAAAGGTCGGGGGGGGGGGGGGAGCGTATTAGTTAAAGGTCGGGGGGGGGGAGGCGTTTTAGTTAAAGGTCCAGGGGGGGGAGGGCGTATTAGTTAAAGGTTCGACGGGGGGGCGTATTAGTTAAAGGTTCGGGGGGTGAGGGGCATTGGCCCTTGGGTATTTTCACATTATCAAATCTGGCCCCCTTTGAAAAAAGTTTGGACACCACTGCCCTAGGATCTCTGCCCACTAGAACATCTGGGAGATTGCTTGTACCCTCCTTAGTGAAGACAGATCCAAAGTACCGGTTCAACTCGTCTGCCATTTCCTTGTTTCCCATAATAAATTCTCCCTCTTCTGTCTTCAAGGGACCCACATTTGCCTTGACTATTTTTTTCCTCTTTATATACCTAAAAAAGCTTTTACTATCCTCCTTTATATTATTAGCTAGTTTACCCTCGTACCTCATCTTTTCTCCACGTATTGCCTTCTTAGTCATCTTCTGTTGCTCTTTAAAAGAGTCCCAATCCTCTGGCTTCCCACTCTTCTTTGCTTTGTTGTACTTCTGCTCTTTTATTTTTATGCTGTCCTTGACTTCCCTTGTCAGTCTCTTACTCCCCTTGGAATCTTGGGAGGTAAAGGGACAGGTGTTGCATCTCCTGTGGTTGCAGGGGAATGTGCCCGGGGATGGGGTGGTTTGGGCAGGAAGGGACGAAAGGTCAGAACCTCAGAATTAAAGGATGTTCCATTAGGAAGGAGATGAGGGGAAATGCTTTTAATCAGAGGGCGGTGAATTTGTGGAATTTATTGCCACAGAAGGCTGTGGAGGCCAAGTCGGTGGATATTTTTAAGGCAGAGATAGCTGGATTCTTGATTAGTATGGATGTCAGAGGTTATGGGGAGAAGACAGGAGAATGGGGTTAGGAGGGAGAGATAGATCAGCCATGATTGAACGGTGGAGTAGAATTGAAGGGCCGAATGGCCTAATTCTAATACTTTCATTGATGACATTATGACCTGATGACTGTCCAACTTCACCTGATAACCCAGCCCACTAACAAACCCACCCTTTCCTTTGTCTCACCCTCCACTCAAAAAACACAGGAGCAGATCATTTGGCCCCTCGTGTCTGCCCCCTTTCACTGTGATCATGACGACACCACCACGCACCACTTCCTCCTCTTTAACAACCGCAAATTACCGCTAACCTCAATATCCACCTGCTCCGATCTGCCTCCATATCTGAATAACCCACTCCATCCCCCACCGCAATCTCACAATCCTCCTCACTCTCCACACTCGTCCTCTCCGTCCACCCTCCCCCACCTCACGAAATTCCCCTCTCCATCCCCGGATAAAAACTCCGGGGGAGATGTCTGTTGTCCACCCGCTGTGGTCGGGGTGAAACCCCGGGCAAGATTTCAGTTGTCCGCCCGCCTGTGCCTGAGGCCGAACGGCCTCTCCCCCGGTCCCGGGGCCGCGCTGCCCGAGTCTCCCCCCGACCCCCGTGGACTCTCTGATTCTCTGCTTCTCCCCCCAGTCTCCGTCACCCTGGATGTGGAAACAGCGCATCCGGGGCTCGAGGTGTCTGAGGATCGGAAGAGGGTGAGATGGACCGGGACCCGGAGTAGTCTCCCTGACACCGGGAAGAGGTTTACAGGCAGTGAGTGTGTGCTGGGATCGGAGGGATTCACATCGGGGAGACATTACTGGGAGGTGGAGGTGGCGGGGAGTCGGTACTGGGGTCTGGGAGTCGCCGCAGAGTCTGTGGAGAGGAAGGGACCGGTCACAGTGACCCCGGAGACTGGAGTCTGGAGCATCAGGCGGCGGGGTGACGGGTTTGATGCATTCACCTCCCCTCTATCCCGTCTCCCAGACCGTTCCATCCCCGGGAGGGTGGGAGTTTATCTCAGTTACGAGTCCGGGACAGTTTCATTTTACGACGCGGACACCAAGTCCCATCTCCACACCTTCTCTGGGAATAAATTCACGGAGAAACTTTATCCTTACTTCGGGCCTTGGGATGAAAACAAGTGGCTGAGAATCTGCTCCGGTTTTCCGCTCCGGGTGTGTAAAACGGTCGGGTCTCGGGACACGGCGTCAGGAGCGGGGCTCAGGGGCTGTGGGGCAGAAACCCGGTGGACAACAGGTCGGCGCTGAACGGCTCCCATTTAACCCCCAAATTCCGCGTCGTAAAACCCCAGTGAGCGCGGAAATAAAACCAGGGGGAATGTAAATGTGGGAAGAGTGAAATAAACAGCAAGTGGAATCAGAGCTGTCGATCCGTTCATTTTAACGCGCTAACCGCGTCCGGCAACGGAACAGAAATTACTTTTGTGAAAATGTTTTTTAAATGTAATGGGATTGGACTCTTCTCGTCAAAAGTCGTTACGGTATTATTAACTCCGTAAAATAGATACAGTTCATGTTACTTCAGTGATTTGGAAAATGTACACAACCATTGACACACACGACAAGCTAATTGAAAGTTTGCGTTTATTTGAATGATGTGCATTGTTGCTTCCAATACTGTAATTGAAATAAACTCAAAATTACTTGAACTGTGCAGCTTGCTTTTGAAATCTACTGAACGGGGAGACAGCAGTTTAGTTTGCTTTAGTTTAGATTGGAGATACAGCGCGGAAACAGGCCTCTCGGCCCACCGAGTCCGCACCGACCAGCGATCCCCGCACATTAACACTATCCTTCCTTTGTCCCACCCCCGACATCAGTCTGAAGAAGGGTCTCGACCCGAAACGTCACCCATTCCTTCTCTCCCGAGATGCTCCTGCCGTGACCTGCTGAGTTACTCCAGCATTTTGTGAATAAATCGATTTGTACCAGCATCTGCAGTTATTTTCTTATATTAACACTGCCCTACACACACTAGGGACAATTTGCACTTTACCAAGCCAATTGACCTACAAATCTATACCTCTTTGGAGTGTGAGAGGAAACCACAGAACACGCAGCTCACGGGGAGAACATACAAACTCTGTACAGACAGCACCCGTAGTCCCGATGGAACCCAGATCTCTGGCGCTGTGAGGCAGCAACTCTACCGGTACCACCCCTTAATCTTTTGAACTGTGTTTTTGAGTTGTCCTTTCTACAAATTGGCGACTGCATTTCCTCCACCTTCAACAGTGGCAGGTTTTCAGTGACAGGGTGGTTGAGGTGGACCCGTGAACCACTTGCCCTGTGGTTGACCGCAGGGGAACCACCTCTGTTGGCGCCGCAGGTGCATTTGTCCCATTTCTTTAAAATGGTCGTCATGATGGAGACCCTCGGGTCCTCTGGCCGGCACCCCTCTTCCCAGACGAAAGCAGACATCGATGGTGAAATCCACCAGCTCCTACTGCGCGCCTGCACAAAGTTTGGCCGTCTGAGGAGAAGAGTGTTTGATGAGCGGATCTCCAAAGCTCCACAAATCTTGGTGAACGCTGCCCTAGGGATGAGATGCACAGGTTAGGACCCCGACTGGAGAATCTGGTCTATTTCCCTTCACCAAACAAGGAATGAATCGGGAGGCTTCGGGAAGATGCAGGAGATATTTGCTGGAAAGGTTTTGGAGATTACGGGGATCAGGTTCAGGATAAGACCGGAGAAGAGTGTTTGCTTCTCCGGGGAACATAGATAGGGGCTGTCGTGAGATTTGACAGAGGGGTCCAATTTCGGATACGGAGCAATGGGGGCCAATGATCTTCCCATCTGTGGTGATCAGTGTGGGGAGCAAAGACCACACTGATTTCAACAGAGACGCAACCAGGTGGCCAGGTGGCGAGTGAAGTTGGGCCGAAGGGCCTGTTTCCACGCTACATCACTCCATGACTCTGTGACTCCAACAAGGGGAATATGATGGAAAATGACCTGCACTGACGTTGGAAATTCAACAAATTCGATCCCAGGCTTTCGATGCGGAATGTTCACCGCCCCCCACTGTCACTCATGAGCGCACAAACATAAATACTCTGGCACAAAGGTCAATGGATCCTATAACACAATTTATCAAGCGATGCGTCGCGTCTCCAAATATAGATTGGCCTGAAGACTGGCGCACGAGAGACAGGTGCACTGTTGTGGGTTAAAATAAGTCCGGAGAGAGGTCTTCATCCACCCTGATCCCGGGTTGGGAACGGAGATGCGGGTGGCGGATTCCACTGCCCAACGCCTTCTCAGTTACACCCGAGGCCTCGTTAGCACCGGGCCCCGACCATTTATCATCGAGTCGAACTGCACGGACGCAGGTCTTTCGGCCCAACTTGCTCGTGTCGACCAATATGCCCCATCTACACTCGTCCCAGCAGCTCGCATCTGGCCCATTTCCCTCTAAACCTTTCCCATCCCTGTACCTGCTCAAATGCCTTTTGAACATGGTTGTAATGGCAGTTTCTATACCATCTCGAAATCCCACTTCGATAGCCATTACTTCTCGGGGATGAAATGTGGTTATAGCTTACGCACACGTCGCACCCTGATATGACAAAACTAATCTTCCAAACTCCTTTTCTTCATTAATTGGATTTATTAAAGTAGCACAAATCATAGAGTAATTCATCAGTTTCCGTACTTTATCAACTGTTTCTTCTTCAAACAATATCTTAAATTCTTGCAGTTATTACCGTGTGGTTCTTACAAATATAGCTGGTGCGAGCGCATGGTACGAGCGCGTGGTAAAGAACTGTATGATCACCATCTCCGAGTCTAAACTGACCCACAACCTCTGTCAACACACTAGCCTCCTCCCATCTAGACACTCCCAATTACGCATCAAGTCACACCCACAAGCAGGCAAAATAGACATAAACTAGAAATATTAAAACATAGTCATAACACAATGACAATAACTGAATTAAGCATAAATGGCTCCCACATACCGGACCCTAATTGTTCTGCGTATATAACGAAGCAATTACTAATAGATATCAAAGGAGCTATAAAAGCTTACTGTTCATCCAATAACAAAACAAAAGCATTACATATACATCAGCGTACAAATTTATTTCGCAATTCTTCAATCTTCTTCACCTTCCAGAAGCAGGCATATCTTGATTATTGGTCTTACCAAAATATTGTCCTTATAGTTTGAAGTCGTACCGTACGCACAAAACCTTTAACGTCCGGCATAATCTCCAGTATCCTGCCCATCAACCAAGAACCTCGTGGTGCAGTAGAATCAACCACCAAAACGATATCACCTGGAATAAAATTTCTTCTCACTCTCAACCATCGTTGACGTTCCTGAATTAAAGGTAAATATTCTCGTGTCCACCGTTTCCAAAAACTGCACCTGCCTCCATCTGCGTCTAACATACAAATCGTCCTTTGCAAAGCGCCCAGATGGTAGCACTGGCCTAGTTTTCAATAAAAGAATATGATTTGGAGTAAGCGCTTCCAAGTCGTTCGGGTCATCAGAACTCTTGGTGATAGGTCGGTCATTCAAAATTGCCTCAATTTCGCAAAACAAGGTTTGCAATCCTTCTTCATCCATAGTCTATTGTTTAAGAACCGAACGCAGCACATTTCTGATCATACGAATCAATCGTTCCCAAACA
>NC_135971.1:19146167-19205560 GCF_053455715.1 Rhinoraja longicauda | reverse complement strand
GTGCTGGAGTAACTCAGCGGGTCGGGCAGCATCTCGGGAGAAGAAGGATGGGTGAGGTTTCGGGTCGGGACCTGTCTTCAGACCTGACCAGAAACGTCATCCATCCTTTTACTCCAGAGATGCTGCCTGACCCGCTGAGTTACTCCAGCACTCTGTGCCGACCTTCAGTATATACCAGCATCTGCAGTTCCTTTCGGCATTGTCTCTAAACTTAGCTTAAATAAAATAAACAAAACAAGTGATGCGTTTCCTCAGAAGTTGGACCCCTTCTCCCGACCGACCCCTCTCCCACAGGGACTGCTGCAGAAGTACAAACGCACAAAAGGTTTTGCGAACATCTGTTATTTTGTTATATAATTATCATATGTATTGTGATACAGTGAAAAACTGTTTCCGTGCTATCCAAGCAATTCATGCTGTACTAGCGTAAAATCAACCCATACAAGGCAAAGATCAGGTTAAAAAAAGTGCAAAGTCCACTATGAAGTGTGTTGCAAGTTTGGGACTACTCTCTTAGTTTATGACAGGACCATTCAGTAGCCTGATAGCAACTGGGAAGAAGCTGTTCCTATATCTGAGTCAAAATAGAAACATAAAATTCTTAATGGATTGGACAGGCTAGATGCAGGGAAAAAATTCCGATGTTGGGGGAGTCCAGAATCAGACGTCACAGTTTAAGAATAAGGGGTCGGCCATTTAGAACTGAGACGAGGAAAAACCTATTCACCCAGAGAGTTGTGAATCTGTGGAATTCTCTGCCACAGAAGGCAGTAGAGGCCAATTCACTGGATGTTTTCAAGAGAGAGTTAGATTTAGCTCTTCGGGCTAAAGGAATCAAGGGATATGGGGAAAAAGCAAGAACGGGGTACTGATTTTAGATGATCAGCCATGATCATATTGAATGGCGGTGATGGCTCGAAGGTCCAAATGGCCTACTCCTGCACCTATTTTTCTGTGTTTCTAAAATGGAAAGCCGTAAGGGGGGGGAGGGAGGGGGGGGGGGGTGGAAGGGGTCGTGGAGGTGTGGGGCCATTTCTAGAACTATCCCGCCTCTCGGTGAGGAGGGGGGGGGGGGGGGGGGTGGGTAGGGGGGGGGAATCCCCGGCCCTTCCGGACATCTCTGTTGACCCCGTGCTCTCTCCCGTCAGAAGTTGAACCACTTCTCCCGACCGACCCCTCTCCCACAGGGACTGCTGCAGAAGTCCAAACGAGGACGGGACGTCCCGGCGGTGAGTGGTGGGGTGGGGGGGGTGGGTGGGTGGGTGGGTGGGGGGGGGGGGGGTGACGGGGAGGGGACACAAGGGGTTAGCGGGGGTGGGTCGAGTGGGAGGCATCAATGGAGCACGGAGTGAGGGTTCCTCAGTTCCCACTACCCCCTTCTCCCCCCTCCACCTTCTCTTCTCCCCTCCCCCTTCTCTTCTCCCCTCCCCCTTCTCCCCCTCCCCCTTCTCTCCCTCCCCTTCCTCAAATCCCTCTCCCCCCTCAAAGCCCCTTTTCCCTCTCCCCTTCTCCCTTCTGCCCCTCCCCTTCTCCCCCTCTCAAAAATATCCCTGCCACCCTCAAATCCATCTTCCCACCCCCCCTCTAAAATCCCCCTCCCCGTTCTCCCTCTTCCCCATCTTACCCTCCCCCCTTCTCCCCCTTCAAATCTCATATTCCCTGATTTCCCTCCGGCCTGCATCCCCGCACTTCCCTGCCCCCCATTCTCCTCCACCCCTCGTTTCCCTTCCGCCCACTTCCACTTCCTTCCCCCCTCCGCACTTCTCTCCACCCCCCCCTTCCTCTTCCCCCCCCCCTCAACCTCCTCTGCCCTCACCTCAGCTATTTGTACATCGTCGTCTCCCTGTAACCCGCACCGCAGACCGATCGTTCAGTGAGTGGATATTTCGCCTGTTAGCGTAGAGTCGTAGAGCTGAACAGCACGGAAACAGGCCCTTCGGCCCAGCTTGTCCGTGCCGACCAACTTCAGTTCAGTTTAGTTTATTGTCACGTGTACTGAGGCGCAGTGAAAAGCTTTTGTGCGTGCTAACTAGGTGGAAAATACATAATTATATTCGAGCACCACACTGTACTTGCAGTGTATATTAATACATTTACAGTACAGCAGAAGTTGATAGATTCGTGATTAGTACGGACGTCGGGGGTTACGGGGAGAAGGCAGGAGAATGGGGTTCGGAGGGAGAGATAGATCAGCCGTGAGTGAATGGTGGAGTAGACTTGATGGGCCGAATGGCCTAATTCTGCTCCCATCACTTACGATCTCATGAGCACAAGGGAATGACGTTTAGTGCAAGGTAAAGCCAGCCAGGTCCGGGGAGGTGCTGGCATCATGGGCTAGTTAGGAACAGGGGACGTGCAACGAGATCTGGGTGTCATAGTGCATCAGTCACTGAAAGGAAGCATGCAGGTACAGCAGGCAGTGAAGAAAGCCAATGGAATGTTGGCCTTCATAACAAGAGGAGTTGAGTATAAGAGCAGAGAGGTCCTTCTGCAGTTGTACAGGGCCCTAGTGAGACCGCACCTGGAGTACTGTGTGCAGTTTTGGTCTCCAAATTTGAGGAAGGATATTCTTGTTATTGAGGGCGTGCAGCGTAGGTTTACTAGGTTAATTCCCGGAATGGCGGGACTAGGCTTGTATACACTGGAATTTAGAAGGATGAGAGGAGATCTTATCGAAACGTATAAGATTATTAAGAGGTTGGACACGTTAGAGGCAGGAAACATGTTCCCAATGTTGGGGGAGTCCAGAACAAGGGGCCACAGTTTAAGAATAAGGGGTAGGCCATTTAGAACTGAGATGAGGAAAAACCTTTTCAGTCAGAGAGTTGTGAATCTGTGGAATTCTCTGCCTCAGCAGGCAGTGGAGGCCAATTCTCTGAATGCATTTAAGAGAGAGCTAGATAGAGCTCTTAAGGACAGCGGAGTCAGGGGGTATGGAGAGAAGGCAGGAACGGGGGTACTAATTGAGAATGATAGACAATAGACAATAGGTGCAGGAGTAGGCCATTCAGCCCTTTGAGCCAGCACCGCCATTCAATGCGATCATGGCTGATCACTCTCAATCAGTACCCTGTTCCTGCCTTCTCCCCATACCCCCTCACTCCGCTATCCTTAAGAGCTCTATCCAGCTCTCTCTTGAAAGCATCCAACGAACTGGCCTCCACTGCCTTCTGAGCCAGAGAATTCCACACCTTCACCACTCTCTGACTGAAAAAGTTCTTCCTCATCTCCGTTCTAAATGGAGCCATGATCACATTGAATGGCGGTGCTGGCTCGAAGGGCCGAATGGTCTCCTCCTGCACCTATTGTGTATTGTCTTTCTTACCTTATCAATCTCGCCTTTCCAAATGCAGATAAATTCCATCAGATGCATTTCCACAACTGATGTACAGCTCATTGGTGTGTAGTTCCTTGCCTTGCCTTTGCAGCCTGTCTTAAATAAATGCGCCACATTAGCTACACTCCAATCTTCTCGTACTGCAGCATCGGTGAGGAAGATACCAACATTTCTGCCAAGGCCACGTTGCTTTCAATCTTCATGATATATATCATATCATATCATATATATACAGCCGGAAACAGGCCTTTTCGGCCCACCAAGTCCGCGCCGCCCAGCGATCCCCGCACATCAACTCTATCCTACACCCACTAGGGACAATTTTTTTTAACATTTACGAAATTTCCTGCTTTACTGATGGGGCCACTAAATCTGGAATCCATTTATATTTCTTAATTCTACCTTTAATCTCCACTCTCTGCTAATATGTGCTTGATAAGTTTTATTCGCCAAGCACAACTCTAATCCTTGTTTTTCCTGGCATTCGTTCACCACCACTTTTCTTCTGTGGATGGGCAGGGGAGGAGTTCAGCTGTCAGGATGAGGCGGTGGGGCGCTGCCGTGGAGGGGTGGGGGGGGGGGGTAGGGGCCGTGCCGGCTGTAACCGGGCCTGACTGCTGGTTGCTTCCCCCGGCAGAGCGAGCTGGAGGGCCGCAGGGTGAAGAAGGTTCCTGGAAGCGGATGAGGGTGAGGACACGTGTACGATCCTACAGCAGGACATCGCCAGTGTGGTCGACATCACCAGCAGCGCCAAGGTGGGTTGCTATTGAGGGCGTGCAGCGTAGGTTTACTAGGTTAATTCCCGGAATGGCGGGACTTTCATATGTTGAAAGACTGGAGCGACTAGGCTTGTATACACTGGAATTTAGAAGGATGAGAGGAGATCTTATCGAAACGTATAAGATTATTAAGGGGTTGGACACGTTAGAGGCAGGAAACATGTTCCCAATGTTGGGGGAGTCCAGAACCAGGGGCCACAGTTTAAGAATAAGGGGTCGGCCATTTAGAACTGAGATGAGGAAAAACTTTTTCAGTCAGAGAGTTGTGAATCTGTGGAATTCTCTGCCTCAGAAGGCAGTGGGGGCCAATTCTCTGAATGCATTCAAGAGAGAGCTAGATAGAGCTCTTATGGATAGCGGAGTCAGGGGGTCTGGGGTGAAGGCAGGAACGGGGTACTGATTGAGAATGATCAGCCATAATCACATTGAATGGCGGTGCTGGCTCGAAGGGCCGAATGGCCTCCTCCTGCACCTATTGTCTATTGTCTCACCCCCCCCCCCGCGTGTGTGTGTGCGTGTGCGTGTGTGCCTCTCATACCGTGCTCATGTCCTGCCTTCGCCCGCAGTACTTCAACCTGGACCTGACTCAGTTCGGACCGTACAGAATAAACTACACGCGGAACGGAAGGTGAGTGGACCGGGGGGGGGGGGGGGGCTGGGTGTTGGGGGATGGGCGGAGAGTGGGGCCAGCGATTACTGCCGGGGGAATTCCCCAAAGCCGGAATCTCGATAGACAATAGGTGCAGGAGGAGGCCATTCGGCCCTTCGAGCCTGTACGCACCGCCATTCAATGTGATCATTGAAACATAGAAAATAGGTGCAGGAGTAGGCCATTCGGCCTTTCGAGCCAGCACCGCCATTCAATGTGATCATAGAAACATAGAAAACAGGTGCAGGAGTAGGCCATTCGGCCCTTCGAGTCTGTACGCACCGCCATTCAATATGATCATGGCTGATCATCCAACTCAGTATCCCGTACCTGCCTTCTCTCCATACCCCCTGATCCCTTTAGCCACAAGGGCCACATCTAACTCCCTCTTAAATATAGCCAATGAACTGGCCTCAACTACCTTCTGTGGCAGAGAATTCCACAGACTCACCACTCTCTGTGTGAAAAAAAACTTTCTCATCTCGGTCCTAAAAGACTTCCCCCTTATCCTTGAACTGTGACCCCTTGTTCTGGACTTCCCCAACATCGGGAACAATCTTCCCGCGTCTAGCCCGTCCAACCCCTTAAGAATTTTGTAAGTTTCTATAAGATCCCCCCTCAATCTTCTAAATTCCAGCGAGTACAAGCCGAGTCTATCCAGTCTTACTTCATATGAAAGTCCTGCCATCCCAGGGATCAATCTGGTGAACCTTCTCTGGTCATTCTCAATTCTGGCTGGTCATTCTCAATGTCCCGAGGAAGGACGTGCTGGCCCTGGAGAGGGACCGGAGGAGGTTTACGAGAACGATCCCAGGAAAACGAGTGGGGGTTAACGTACGATCAGCGTTTGGCGGCACTGGGCCTGTGCCCGCTGGGGTTCGTAAATGGCCTCCTTGGAACGGCGGAAGGCCTGGATAGAGTGGATGCGGAGAGGATGTTTCCACTCGTGGGAGAGTCTAGGACCAGAGGGCACAGCCTCAGTTTAAAAGGTTGCACCTTTGGGAAGATGTGGCGGAATTTCTTTAGTCGGATGGCGGTGAATCTGTGGGACTCTTTGCCACAGACGGCTGTGGAGGCCGCAAGTCAGCGGATATCTTTATGGCAGCGATAGATAGATTCTTGATTAGTGCGGGTGTCTCCATATCTCCCTCTCTCTCTCTCTCTCTCTCTCTCTCTCTCTCTCTCTCTCCCCTTCCCTCTCTCCCCAGGCACCTGTTGTTGGCGGGGCGTCGTGGGCATGTGGCGGCTTTAGACTGGCACACAAAACGGCTGCTGTGAGATGAACGTCATGGAACGGGTGAATGGCATTCGGTATGTTCCCTCCCAACAACCCTCCCTCCCTCCTTCACTCTCCATCCCTCCCTCTCCCTCCCTCCCTCCCATTCTCCCTCCTATCCACCCATCTGCCCCTCAGCCCCTGCCAATTGGTACAAAACGCCGCAGCGAGACTCCTGATGGGTACCCGTAAAAGCGACCACATCACCCCGATTCAGGCCTCTCTCCACTGGCTCCCAGTACGGTACAGAATCAACTTCAAGCTCCTCCTATTCACATACAAAGCCCTAAACGGGCTTGCCCCCCCCCCCCATATCAAAAATCTTCCAACCCACCACTCTATCTCCAGGTCCCTCAGGTCGTCCGACTTGGGGCTACTGACTATCCCGCGGTCTAGGCTTAAGCTCAGGGGTGACCGCGCTTTTGCGTTGCAGCTCCTAGACCACAGGTGTCAAACACAAGGCCCGCGGGCTGAATGCGGCCCGCCACGTCATTTTATGTGGCCCGCGAGAGCTTCATTGTCATTGGTCGTATATCTTTTAAGTTACAGACATTTTAAACTTTCAAACTTTCAATTCTAAACATTTTTTCCAAGTGCTGTGCGTCTGACGTCACCAGCACGGCACGGCCGCTCCTCACTCGCGCACACAAGATGGATGCCGTTAGCGGAGCTGCCGGCACGCTATCACCGCCTCCCCTCCCCGCTCTCCCACACCCGGGGGACACTATCTCCCGAGCAGGAGGGAGATGGTCGGACTGATGGTCCTCATCCTTCCCTACCGTCCCTTCAACCCACGCACGGCGTCCTCGAGTCCCCCCTTCCACCGATGGCGGCGTCGACGAGGGCCGCTGCCACCGACGGCCCGTCGCGACTTCAGACTGCGCGCCTCCCGCAGCGCCTCTCTTCCCCCCGCTTCTCTCCCCTCCCGAGGCTCCCAGACCGGCCCCGCCCGACTCGAGTAGTCCCACCTCCGCTGCCCGACTCCAGTAGTCCGGGGCTCCCTCCTCCATGCACGCTCGGTAAGTGCCTTTCGCCGCCAATGGCTCCACAGAGGGATTGAGTAGGGGGGTTGAGGGTGCTGCACCAATACAGGAGAGGCTTTGGGTCCAAGGCTCCTCGGTCACACCCTCTCCCCTTCCCTGTACCGCCTTTAATTGCGCTCCCCTGCAGAGGGCTGTGGAGGCAGTTAGTGGGCATTTTAAAGACAGAATCTTGATTAGAAAGAGTTATGGGGAGATGGCAGGAGAATGAAATAAGGAGGCCGAGATCAGCCAATGGAAACCCTACGAGGAACGGGCCCAATTTGTCAATGTGCTTACATATATTTTAACATTTATGTTAATGCATGTACAATATTTGTTCATTTCAATAAATAATAATTAAATGCAGACAGTTATTTAATGTTGATGTGGCCCGGGGTGAAAATGAGTTTGACACCCCTGCTCTAAACCTTCACATCCATGTATGGGTATCTTGTTATAGTACCTGCTTCATCTACCACCTCTGGCAGCTTGTTCATCATTAGCATTCTTTACCACTCCATCTACTTGCGTTACCTGCTTCAGCAAGACTTGGACTTAAACTGAACATTCCTCTGTACATCAATGGCGTCAAGCGTCTAATAAAGGGCATACCAACTCAGGAAAGAGGTGAGAAGAAACATAATGGCAAAGCAAACCGATACCTCACAGAGCAAACTGGCCACATGTAATAAAAAGGAAGTGCAGGTGCTGGTTTGTACCAAATATAAGCGCAGTGTGCTGGAGTAGCTCAGCAAGTCAGGCAGCATCTCTGGAGGAGTGTCGGGAGGAACTGCAGATGCTGGTTTAAACTGAAGATGGATACAAAAAGCTGGGTGAACTCAGCGGGAGAGGCAGCATCTCTGGAGAGAAGGAATGGGTGACGTTTCGGATGGAGACCCTTCTTCATTCCTTCTATCCAGAGATGCTGCCTGTCCCGCTGAGTTAACCTCTGTGAAAATCAGAATTAAAGGGTGCTCTTTTACAAAGGAGGTGAGGAGGAATGTCTCGAGCCATAGGGTAGTTAATCTGTGGAACTCATTGCCGCAGAGGGCTATGGAGGCAGTCAGTGGGTATTTTAAAGACAGAATCTTGATTAGAAAGAGTTGTGGGGAGATGGCAGGAGAGTGAAATTAGGAGGCCGAGATCAGCCATGATTGAACGGCGGTGGACTCGATGGGCCGAATGGCCTACTTCTACTCCTGTGACTTGTGAAACTTGATAAAGCTGTTCCATTGCTGCTTTGAAGATGTGCAAAGTGTTTAGTAGCAGGTGATGGAATGGATGAATAAGTTTATTGGCCAAGTATGTGCATATACAAGGAATGTGCCTTTAAACATAGAAAATAGGTGCAGGAGGAGGCCATTCGGCCCTTCGAGCCAGCACCGCCATTTATTGTGATCATGGCTGACCGTCCCCAATCAATACCCCGTTCCTGCCTTCTCCCCATGTCCCTTGATTCCACTAGCCCCCTAGAGCTCTATCCAGCTCTCTCTTAAATCCATCCAGTGATTATTTTTGAATATTCTGTGGGACAATAACTTTGTTATTGCCGGTCTGAAACTCTCTACTCCCCATTCCTTCCCACCATTTTCACAATGGACTTTATAACATGATTTTTCTATAGTAGGAGGTTTTTTAGGAATGCAACGGTTGTGTTACTGCAGAACCACCTGTATTAAGCGACACAAGGTGGATACAGGAAACAAGGCGCAAGGGTGAAGGACCATCGGGGTCTTATTGAATGGAGAAGCAGGCATGAGAATGGCCGAATGGCCTCCTCCTATCTCTCATGTGCCCCTGCCACATTGCGACCCAGATTCCGTCGTTGGCACAAAATGCTGGAGCGAAACGGTGGCTCAGCGGTAGACTTGTTGCCTTACAGCACCAGACACCTGGGTTCGATCCTGACTACGGGTGCTGTTTGTATGGAGTTTGTACGTTCTCCCCGTGGACTGGGTGGGTTTTCTTCGGTGCTCTAGTTTACTCCCACACTCGAAAGACGTACAGGTTTGGAGGTTAATTGGCTTGGTAAAATTGTAAATTGTCTCCAGTGTGTGTAGGATAGTGTTAGTGTACGGGGTGGCTGGTCGGCAGGGAATTGGTGGGCTGAAGGGCCTGTTTCCGCGCTGCATCTCTAGACGAAACTCAGCGGGTCAGGCAGGATCTCGGGAGGTGCTCCGCTCACAAATGACAACACAAACATACAGTTAACAATTAAGAATAAAGCATAAACACATCAAAACAACAAGGATACAACATTACGGTCTAAACATGTGGGTGAAAATAAACCAGAGCAAAAAAGAGACCACAGACTTTGGTTATTGGTTATTGGACTCAGCTGTTGTGGGATGCTGGAAAATTGGGACCGCGTTTTACAAGATCCTTTCATAAAATCAAGTTCAGACAACTTTAGCTTGGAGATACAGCGTGGAAAGGGGCCATTTGGCCCAGCAATGCCCGCACACTGGCACTAGGGACATTTTTTTCAAAAAACAATTTCACCAAAGCCAAACCTGCACGTCTTTGGAGTGTGGGAGAAAACCCGGAGGAAAACCCCAAGCAGGTTACGGGGGAAGAATGTACAAACTCCGTACAGACAGAGGCGGCAGTCGGGATCGAACACAGGACTCTGGCGCTGTGAGGCAGCAACTCTACCGGCTGCGCCACTGTGTCGCCCTAAGTGGCCACTGGGTGCCAACACTGTGCTGCCCTTTGCAGCGACCACAATGCTGGCGACTTGCTTTCTTTACCCCCACAACGATTTTGAGAAGCCTGTAAGTTTGCTTTTGAGACTGTCCCCCTTACAATAAATAACATTGATCCTTTCTCATGCAAAGGCATCGTGTTTCCTTTGTAAACAATGTGATTGTGAAGGGGGGAAAACCTGCAGATGCTGGTTTACATCAACAGACAACAGGTGCAAGAGTAGGCCATTCGGCCCTTCGAGCCAGCACCACCATTCAATGTGATCATGGCTGATCATTCACAATCAGTACCCCCTTCCTGCCTTCTCCCCATACCCCCTGACACCGCTATCCTTAAGAGCTCCATCTAGCTCTCTCTTGAATGCATTCAGAGAATTGGCCTCCACTGCCTTCTGAGGCAGAGAATTCCACAGATTTACAACTCTCTGTCTGGAAAAGTTTTTCCTCATCTCCGTTCTAAATGGCCTACCCCTTATTTTTAAACCGTGGTCCTTGGTTCCAGACTTCCTCCAACATTGGGAACATGTTTCCTGCCTCTAACGTGTCCAAGCCCTTAATAATCTTATATGTTTCAATAAGATCCCCTCTCATCCTTATAAATTGCAGTGTATACAAGCTTAGTCGCTCCAGTCTTTCAACATATACGACAGTCCCGCCATCCTGGGAATTAATCTCGTGAACCTACGCTACACACCCTCAATAGCAAGAATATTCTTCCTCAAATTTGGAGACCAAAACTGAACACAGTACTCCAGGTGCGGTATCCACTATCCACAATCGAACGTAAACACAACCCACTGAGTTACTCCAGCATTTTGTGTCTACCAATGCAATTGTGAACTGTTTTGAGAGTTAGTTAGACAAGACACTGTACCACCCATTTTGAAGCAACCCTCCCCACCCCCTCCCCCTCCGCTCCCCATCCCCTCCCCTCTCCCTCCCACCTCCCCTCCACCCCCCTTCTTCCCCCAACCTCCCCCTATCCCCTTCCCCTCCCCCTCGCCAATGACTTGGATGAAAGGATTAAAAGTAACATTAGCAAATTTGCAGATGATACAAAGCTGGGTGGTAGTGTGATCTGTGAGGAAGATGCTATGAGGTTGCAGGGTGACATGGACAGGTTGTGTGAGTGGGCGCATGCGTGGCAGATGCAGTTTAATGTGGATAAGTGTGAGGTTATCCACTTTGATGGTAAGAATAAGAAGGCAGATTATTATCTGAATGGTGTCAAGTTAGGCCTTCATAACAAGAGGAGTTGAGTATAGGAGCAAAGAGGTCCTTGTGCAGTTGTACAGGGCCCTAGTGAGACCGCACCTGGAGTACTGTGTGCAGTTTTGGTCTCCAAATTTGAGGAAGGATATTCTTGCTATTGAGGCCATGCAGCGTAGGTTTACTAGGTTAATTCCCGGAATGGCGGGACCGTCATATGTTGAAAGACTGGAGCGACTAGGCTTGTAGACACTGGAATTTAGAAGGATAAGAGGGGAACTTATCGAAACATATAAGATTATTAAGGGGTTGGACACGTTAGTGGCAGGAAACATGTTCACAATGTTGGGGGAGTCCAGAACAAGGGACCACAGTTTAAGAATAAGGGGTAGGCCATTTAGAACGGAGATAAGGAAAAACTTTTTCAGTCAGAGAGTTGTAAATCTGTGGAATTCACTGCCTCAGAAGGCAGTGGAGGCCTAGTCTCTGAATGCATTCAAGAGAGAACTAGATAGAGCTCTTAAGGATAGCCGAGTCAGGGGGTATGGGGAGAAGGCAGGAACGGGGTACTGATTGAGAATGATAAGCCATGATCACATTGAATGGTGGTGCTGGCTCGAAGTGCCGAATGGCCTCCTCCTGCACCTATTGTCTATTGTCGCCCACCCCCTCCCCTGCCCCTCCCCCCTCCCCTCCCCTCCCTATCTATATATATATATAGATAGATATATATATATATTTATATAACAGGCCCTTCAGCCCACCGAGTCCACGCCGACCATTGGTCACCCATACACTAGTTCCATGTCATCCCAGTTTTCCATCCTGCACACCAGCACTATCCCACACACGAGGGACAATTTACAGAAGCCAGTTAACCATCAAACCCGCACGTCTTTTGGGACGTGGAAGGAAACCGGAGGACCCGGAGAAAACTCGCGCGGCTCACAGCGAGAACGTCCAAATTCCACTTTCAGCAGACAGCATCAGTAGTCAGGATTGAACCTGGGTCTCTGGCGCTGTGAGGCAGCAACTCGACCTCTGGAGCACGGTGTCAGTGTGGAAACACACATGCACACACACACATACACACACACAAACACGCACACACACACACACACACATAAACACACATACACGCACACATACACAGACACACACACACACACACACACATACACACGCTGCTGGAATAACTCAGCGGGTCAGACGGCATCTTTCGAGAACCTGAATAGGTGGCGTCCCCTGGTGGGGAGGATAGTGTTAGTACGGAGTGATCGGTGGTGAGTCGAAGGGCCTGTTTCCACGCTGTGTCTCTAAAGTCTAAAGAACCATCCTGACCGTACAAGATGAAAGCAGATTTCCATGCTTTTGAAATGCAATGTACCAAGCAGGTGATGATAATCCCAAGTTAACTAAACAATTTGACCTCCAGCTGCGTAATTACAAACTATAAAACAATAAGAAGCACAGTTACTTTTTTTCTTGTCGTATGTTGGAGTGTTGGAAGGAACACTGGTTTAGTTTAGCTTAGAGATACAGCGCGGAAGCAGGCCCTTCGGCCCACCCAGTCCGCGCCGACCAACGATCCCCGCACGCTAACACTATCCTGAAAACCCGACACAGGTCACGGGGAGAACATACAAACTCCGTACAGACAGACAGCGCCCGTAATCGGGATTGAACCCATGTCTCTGGCGCTGTGAGGCAGCAACTTTATTGCTGCGCCACCGTCCTACTACCTTGGCCTGAACTCTCTCTGGGTTATATCTCTGGGTGTGACTTTGTGGAGCCATGAGTTGCAAAGGTACCAACTACAGATGAGAATTTGTAGCGTTTCTTAGTAATGTCCAACCCCATCGATTTGGACCATATTAATACTGGTCCAAATACGTTAATACTGAAGGTCAAGTTGGAGGCGAAGCTGTTCTGACACGTATGAGAATGCCTTCACTCAATTGTGTTGTCACCGCCTTTCTTTACCGCAGGGAGAGAGGGGGGAGGAGGGGGGTGGAGGGAGCGGGCGGAAGAGATGGAGGGAGGGTGGAGGAGGTAGGATATGGGGCTATTGGCAGTGAAGAAAGCCAATGGAATGTTGGCCTTCATAACAAGAGGAGTTGAGTATAGGAGCAAAGAGGTAATTTTGCAGTTGTACAGGGCCCTAGTGAGACCGCACCTGGAGTACTGTGTGTAGTTTTGGTCTCCAAATTTGAGGAAGGATATTCTTGCTATTGAGGGCGTGCAGCGTAGGTTTACTAGGTTAATTCCCGGAATGGCGGGACCGTCATATGTTGAAAGACTGGAGCGACTAGGCTTGTATACACCGGAATTTAGAAGGATGAGAGGGGATCTTATCGAAACGTATAAGATTATTAAGGGGTTGGACACGTTAGAGGCAGGAAACATGATTCCCAATGTTGGGAGAGTCCAGAACCAGTGGCCACCGTTTAAGAATAAGGGGTAGGCCATTTAGAACGGAGATGAGGAAAAACTTTTTCAGTCAGAGAGTTGTGAATCTGTGGAATTCTCTGCCTCAAAACCGATATGGTCACAGGGAGAACGTACAGACAGCACCCACTGTCAGGATCGAACCCGGGTCTCTGGCGCTGTAAGGCAGTAGCTCTACCGCTACGCCACCGTGCTGCCATTTGAAGATAGAGAAATCAATGCCTGTCCCGCTGAGGTACTCCAGCATTTTGTGTCTTATCTTTGGTGTAAACCAGCATCTGCTGTTCACGGGAAAGGGAAATGTGAGTTTTCACACAGAGAGTGGTGAATCTGTGGAATTCTCTGCCACAGAAGGTAGTTGAGGCCAGTTCATGGGCTATATTTAAGAGGGAGTTGGATGTGGCCCTTGTGGCTAAAGGGATCGGGGGTATGGAGAGAAGACAGGTACGGGATACTGAGTTGGATGATCAGCCATGATCATATTGAATGGCGGTGCAGGCTCGAAGGGCCGAATGGCCTACTCCTGCACCTATTTTCTATGTTTCTATGAGATTTCGACCATGGGTTCCCAGCCTTTTTCGTCCCGTTTACCTCTGGCAACTTTTCGAAAGTAAATTTACCCCCACCCTGTTTTGTTCAGTAATGCGAGTTTACAGTTCTGCCACAATAAAGCAACCGACAAAGGGGAAATTTAAAAATACTGTTTTTAACATTATTATTTGAAGTTCAAATAACAATAATGGTAGGCGAAATGTACCCCACTGGGTAAATGTACGTCGTAGAGAGATACAGAACAAATGGATGAAAGATCTGCAAAAAAGTAACAATGATAAAGGAAGCAGGCCATTGTTAGCTGTTTGCTATGTCTCTCGTTTCCCTTTCCCGCGACTTTCAGTCTGAAGAAGGGTCTCCCCCCGAAACGTCACCCATTGCTTCTCTCCTGAGATGCTGCATGACCTGCTGAGTTACTCCAGCATTTTGTGATACCTTCGATTTGCACCAGCATCTGCAGTTATTTTCCTACAGTTTTTAAGGGTGAATAAATTGCCCCGAGTGTGTGCAGGATAGTGTTAGTGTGCAGGGATCGCTGGTCAGAGCGGACTCAGTGGGCCATAGGGCCTGTTTCCACGCTGTATCTAACTAAACTAAAACGAAATGTTTGACTCAGAGATGTTCTGATTTTACTCGTGATTCTCACTCTAGTCTTCAATCTGGTGCAGGGCAAGTAATCTTTGACCAATCTAACCTCAACGCTTCCTCCAATAAAAGGAAGTTCGGCACAAAAAGCTGAAGTAACTCAGCGGGACAAGCAGTATCTCTGGAGAGAAGGAATGGCTGACGTTTCGAGTCGAGACCCTTCTTCAGATTCAGGGAGAGGGACGGGAGGGAGGGGGGAGGGGGGGAGGGAGGGGGGGGAGGGAGGGGGGGGGAAGGAGGAGGGGGAAAGGGAGGGGGGAGGGGAGGGTGCTGCACCAATACAGGAGAGGTTTTGTCTACTTGGTCCTGTAGCCAATACGACACAAGAAGCTGGAGTAGCTCAGCGCGCGGGGCAGCATCTCTGGAGGAGGGAGAATGTACAACTTCGCCGAGCGGGGCTGGGGAACGATAATGTTGGAGGCAGACAGATGGAAGTGATAAAATCAGAGGTAAGTCTGCAAAATGATGGCTTGGTGCTCATCCGTGGGGTCATGGTCCAAGGATAAGTAGGAGGAGGTTTACTTTAGTTTATTTTAGTTTAGAGTTACAGCGCGGAAACTGGCCCTTCCGCCACCGGGTCCGCGCCTGCCAGCGATCCCCGAACACTCACACTATCCTACACACACACTAGGGACAATTTTTACATTTATACCAAGCCAATCCACTTACAAACCTGCACGTCTTTGGAGTGTGGGGGGGAACGGAAGATCTCGGAGAAAACCCACGCAGGTCACGGGGAGGACGTACAAACTCCGTACAGACAGCACCGGATGGAACCCGGGTCTCCGGCGCTGCATTCGCTGTAAGGCAGCAACTCTACCGCTGCGCCAATCCTTGGTCTCCTGTGACGAAATTTCTGGAACGGAACAAAATGCACAAATCACATTGCTTACAAAACACTAGTACGTCCAAGACTGGAATACAGTAGTGCCATTTGGGGATCACTACCAAGCGACCCACATTAACAACCTTGAGAAGGCCCAGAGAAGAGATGACAGGTTTGTAACGAGATCTGGGTGTCCTAGTGCACCAGTCACTGAAAGGAAGCATGCAGGTACAGCAGGCAGTGAAGAAAGCAAATGGAATGTTGGCCTTCATAACAAGAGGAGTTGAGTATAGGAGCAAAGAGGTCCTTCTGCAGTTGTACAGGGCACTAGTGAGACCGCACCTGGAGTACTGTGTGCAGTTTTGGTCTCCAAATATGAGGAAGGATATTCTTGCTATTGAGGGCGTGCAGCGTAGGTTTACTAGGTTAATTCCCGAAATGGCGGGACTGTCATATGTTGAAAGACTGGAGTGACTGGGCTTGTATACACTGGAATTTAGAAGGATGAAGGGGATCTTATCGAAACATATAAGATTATTAAGGGGTTAGATACGTTAGAGGCAGGAAACATGTTCGCAATGTTGGAGGAGTCCAGAACAAGGGGCCACAGTTTAAGAATAAGGGGTAGGCCATTTAGAACTGAGATGAGGAAAAACGTTTTCAGTTTGAGAGTTGTGAATCAGTGGAATTCCCTGCCTCAGGAGGCAGTGGAGGCCAATTCTATGAATGCATTCAAGAGAGAACTAGATAGAGCTCTTAAGGATAGTGGAGTCAGGGGGTATGGGGAGAAGGCAGGAACGGGGTACTGATTGAGAATGATCAGCCATGATCACATTGAATGGTGGTGCTGGCTCGGTACCGAATGGCCTACTCCTGCATATATTATCTATTGTCTATTGTCTCTCTTAAATCAATCCAGTGATTTTGGCCTCCACTGACTGCCTTCGGTGGCAGAGAATTCCATAAATTCACAACTCTGGATGAAAAAGTTTTTTTCTCCCCTCGGTTTTAAATCAGTAGCCCGTTCCTCCTTTCTCCCCATACACCTCGATTCCTTTAGCCCGAAGAGTTAAATCTCTCTTGAACATTTCCAGTAAAGTGCAACTCAGTTCACAATAACAGGATGTATGCTCGCACCTATACCCCTAACCACATCCTGAGTTTATGTATGTCTGAACATCTCCGTCGCGAGAAAGGCGAACTCACACACCATGTCCTCCATCGCTGTATTCTCCCAACCTGTCAACCTCGCCCTTTCGCCCTGTCTCTCCACCCTCCCTGTCTCTCCCTCTGTCTTCCAGCCTTGTCTCAAGTTCCCTGGCCGACTCCTTTCCACCCTCGGTACAGTACAAACTGAAGGTAGACGCAAAAAGCTGGGAGTAACTCAGCGGGTCAGACAGCATCTCTGGAGAAAAGGCTACGGTCGCGCGGCGGTAGAGTTGCTGCGTCACAGCGCCAGAGACCCGGGTTCCATCCCGATCACGGGTGCTGTCTGTACGGAGTTTGCACGTTCTCCCCGTGACCTGCGTGGGTTTCCACCGAGATCTTTAGTTTCCTCCTACACGCCAAAGACCTACATGTATAGAAACATAGAAACATAGAAAATAGGTGCAGGAGGAGGCCATTCTGCCCTTCGAGCCAGCACCGCCAATCATTGTGATCATGGCTGATCATCCACAATCAGTAACCCGTGCCTGCCTTCTTCCCATATCCCTTGATCCCACTAGCCCCTAGAACTCTATCTAACTCTCTCTTAAATCCATCCAGTGATTTGGCCTCCACTGCCCTCTGTGGCAGAGAATTCCACAAATTTACAACTCTCTGGGCACGCAACAATGCCTTTAAATCTGGTGACACTTCAGCATTCAGTGTTGCTAGGTCAAACCTGAACAAAGGTATAAGAAGGGACAAAGACACCCACAGGCAACGGGTGGAAGACCACTTCAACTCCACGGACACCAGAAGCATGTGGCAGGGTGGCAGGGACATCACTAGCTACAATAGCAACCCTGCCTGCCCCCACAGCGATGCCACACTGACCAACGAGCTAAACACCTTCTTTGCCCGCTTCGATACTGGCAACACCACCTTGAGTGGAAGAACCCCAGCCAAGGTGGAGGGACTGGTCTTAACATTGAGCACACAGAAAGTACAACGCGCTCTGCTAGGGGTTAACCCACGCAAGGCTGCAGGCCCGGATGGAGTTCAAGGAAGGGTACTTAAGGACTGTGCTGAACAGTTGGCTGAGCTATTCACCAGGATCTGTAACCTGTCACTATCTCTGGCTACGGCCCCCAAGTGCCTGAAGTCGGCTATCATAGTGCTTGTACCCAAAAAAGCAAAGATCACCAACCTGAACGACTACGGTCCGGTTGTCCTAACTCCTATAGTCATGAAGTGCTTTGAAAGGCTGGTCCTCTCACACATCAAATCCAGCAAACCTGCCTCACTTGACCCACATCAATTTACATACAGGGCAAACAGATCCACAGAGGACGCCATCTCTATGGCTCTTCACACTGTCCTGACTCACCTGGAGAGACAGGGCACGTACGTGAGGATGCTATTTATTGACTATAGCTCTGCCTTCAACACGGTCATCCCCACCAAGCTCATCACCAAACTTCACCAGCTAGGCCTCAGCTCGTCGTTATGCGACTGGATCCTTGACTTCCTGCTGGAGCGACCGCAGGCAGTGAGAATGGGCCCGCACCTGTCCTCCACTATCACCCTGAGTACCGGCACACCACAGGGCTGTGTTCTGAACCCCATGCTCCACTCCCATTTCACACACGACTGTGTTCCTGCATTCGACATCAACACCATTGTCAAGTTTGCAGACGACACAACGGTGATAGGGCTGATCACCAACGGTGATGAAACAAAATACAGAGCGGAGGTGCAGAACCTGGCGGACTGGTGCTCTGATAACAACCTGTCCCTAAATACCACCAAGACCAAGGAGCTGATCATCAACTTCCGTAGATCACACAACGGGGAATACGCCCCGATCTTTATCAATGGGGACAGTGTGGAGAGAGTGTCCAGCTTCAAGTTTCTGGGCACTCACATTTCAGAGGACCTATCATGGTCCAATAACACCGCTGCGCTGGTGAAGAAGGCACAGCAAAGACTGTTCAATCTAAGAACACTGAAGAAGTCTGGTCTACCCCAACAGCTGCTGACGACCTTCTAACGCCGCACCATAGAGAGCATCCTAACACATGGCATCCCTGTGTGGTACCTCAACTGCACGGAGGCAGAGAGGAGAGCTCTTCAGCGGGTAGCCCATAGAGCTCAGAGGACCATCGGAACACAGCTACCAGCCTTTGAGGGCATCTACAGCACACGATGCCTCAGAAAAGTCACCAGCATCCACAAAGACTCTTCACACCCCTGCAACAGTCTGTTCGAACTTCTACCATCGGGCAGACGATACAAGGCCTTCTACGCCCGCACCTCCAGACTCAGGAACAGCTTCATCCCCGGGGCCATAGCTGCTATGAACCGGTCCTGCTGAGCCGGATGGTCACATCGCACAGTGATCCGGCACAGACCTACTTACACTTTATACTGTTTTAAAACTGTTCTAATTTTGTTTCACTGGGATGTATAAATTAATACTGATTAGCTCATTCATTTATTGCATCGTATGGGAGGCGCATTCCCAATCTCGTTGTAACCCTGTACAATGACAATAAAGATATATTGTATTGTAAAAAGTTTTTTCTCACCTCAGTTTTAAATGGCCTCCGCATTATTCTCAGACTGTGGCCCCTGGTTCTGGACTCCCCCAACATTGGTAACATTTTCCTGCATCTAGCTTGCCCAGTCCTTTTATAATTTTACTAGACCAAGTGGACCCGTTTGGGCCCATTCCTCGTAGAGGAGGAACAGGGAAGGGAAGAGGGTGTCTGTCGTCAATGAGTGAGCACTGGGGGGAAATTGTGAAACTTTAAAATCTCTCTAGCTTTACAAATGTAGCACTTGAGTGAGAGTGGTTTCATTATATGCCGAGGATAATGTTGAGTAAGGTGGTGCAAAAATCGTGGTGCTACGGTGTACCGTTTTGGCTGTGCGAACGACAAAAGTTACGATGCGCACATACACACATAAACACGGACTAGTAATATGTTTCTATAAGATCCCCTCTCATCCTTCTAAACTCCAGTGAATACAAGCCTAATCTAGTGAATACAAGCCTAATCCAGTGTATACAAGCTTAATCGAGCGAATACAAGCCTAATCCAGTGAATACAAGCCTAATCCAGTGAATACAAGACTAATCCAGTGAATACAAGCCTAATCCAGTGAATACGAGCCTAATGTATGTACATTGGCTGGGTGTAACATGTACAATTGTACCTAGTGCGTGTGGTGTAGTCAAACAAAATTGAAACCCAGGCCGTTGCTCATTCAGAGTTCAGTTGTAGCTTTGATGGTAGTGGGCCTATAAAGCTGCAGCGAGGAGGAACCTGGTTGTAGCTGTTCATATGGGGCGCAAGTGACTGATAAACACCCGCTCTCGCAAACACCTCCTTCCCAGCTCAGCGCACGAGTAGATGGATGGGGAGTCCATGGTTATCTTGCCACTGCATCTGAGGTTTTATGGGGAGAGATCCCATTCCTCGTAGAGGGGGAACAGGGAAGAGAAGAGGGTGTCGTCACTGAGTGAGCACTGGGGGGAAATTGTGAAACTTTAAAATCTCTCGAGCTTTACAAACGTAGCTTCAATTTGAGTTGCCCAGGATAATGGTGAGTAAGGTGGTGCAAAAAGCGTGGTGCTACGGTGTACCGTTTTGGCTGTGCGAACGACAAAAGTTATGCTGTGCACATACACACATAAACACGGACTAGTAATAGATAGATATGTTTCTATATGATCCGCTCTCATCCTTCTAAACTCCAGTGAATACAAGCCTAATCCAGTGAATACAAGCCTAATCCAGTGAATACAAGCCTAATGTAGGTACATTGGCTTGGTGTAACGTGTACAATTGTACCTAGTGCGTGTGGTGTAGTCGAACAAAATTGAAACCCAGGCCGTTGCTCATTCAGAGTTCAGTTGTAGCTTTGAAACGTCACCCATTCCTTTGCTCCAGAGATGCTGCCTGTCCCGCTGAGTTGCTCCAGCTTTTCATAAATCCATAAGTGATAGGAGCAGTATTCGGCCCATCAGGTCTACTCTGCCATTCAATCATGGCTGGTCTATCTTTCCCCCCTAACCCCATTCTCCTGTCTTCTCCTCATAACCCCTGACACGCGTACTAATCCTGCATTTTGTATTTATCTACGGTGTAGGGAAATGTTCCCGATTGGGGGGGGGGGGGGGGGGCAGTCCAGAACCAGGGGCTCACAGTTTAAGAATAAGGGGTTGGCCATTTAGGACTAAGATGAGGAAAAACATTTTCACCCAGAGAGTTGTGAATCTGTGGAATTCTCTGCCACAGAGGGCAGTGGAGGCCGATTCACTGGAAGTATTTCAAGAAACAGTTAGATAGACCTAACGGAAACAATAGATATGGGGAGAAAGCAGGCATGGGTTACTATAGACAATAGGCAATAGGTGCAGGAGGAGGCCATTCGGCCCTTCGAGCCAGCACAGCCATTCAATGTGATCATGGCTGATCATTCTCAATCAGTACCCCGTTCCTGCCTTCTGATTGTGGATGATCAGCCGTGATCACATATTTCATAAGTTCACGTGTTAGGAGCGGAATTAGGCCATTTGGCCCATCTGGTCTTGTCCGCCATGCCATCGTGGCTGATCCATGAGGGATGGAGGGGCGGAGGAGGGACGGAGGGGGGTGGAGGGAGCGGGCGGGAGGGATGGAGGGAGGGTGGAGGAGGTAGGATAAGGGGCTATTGGCAGTGAAGAAAACCAATGGAATGTTGGCCTTCACAACAAGAGGAGTTGAGTATAGGAGCAAAGAGGTCGTTTTGTGGTTGCACAGGGCCCTAGTGAGACCGCACCTGGAGTACTGTGTGCGGTTTTGGTCTCCAACTTCGAGGAAGGATATTCTTGCTATTGAGGGCGTGCAGCGTAGGTTTACTAGGTTAATCTGAGATGAGTCAGAGAGTTGCGAATCTGTGGAATTCGCTGCCTCAGAAGGCAGTGGAAGCCAATTCTCTGAATGCATTCAAGAGAGAGCTAGACAGAGCTCTGAAGGATAGCGGAGTCAGGGGGTATGGGGAGAAGTCAGGAACGGGGTACTGATTGAGAATGATCAGCCATGATCACATTGACTGGCGGTGCTGGCTCGAAGGGCCGAATGGCATCCTCCTGCACCTATTGTCTATTGTATGACGGGGATGGAGTGGGGGGGGGGGAAGGGGGAGCGGAAGGTGAGCGGGATGGAGGGAGGAGGGGGGAAGGGAGGGGGAATGAGAGGGGGGAGGGGAGGGTGCTGCACCAATGCAGGAGAGGTTTTGGCTACTTGGTCCTGTAGCCAATATGACACAAGAAGCTGGAGTAGCTCAGCGCGCGGGGCAGCATCTCTGGAGGAGGGAGAATGTCCAACTACGCCGAGCGGGGCTTGGGAACGATAATGTTGGAGTCAGACAGATGGAAGTGATAAAATCAGAGGTAAGTCTGCAAAATGATGGCCTGGTGCTCGTCCGTGGGGTCATGGTCCAAGGATAAGTAGGAGGAGGTTTACTTTAGTTTAGTTTAATTTAGAGTTACAGCGCGGAAACAGGCCCTTCGGCCCACCGGGTCCGCGCCGACCAGCGATCCCCGCACATTAGCACACTATCCTATACCCACCAGGGATAATTGTTACATTTACCAAGCCAATTTGACTTGGATGAAGGGACTAAAAGTACCATTAGCAAATTTACAGATGATACAAAGCTGGGTGGTAGTGTGAACTGTGAGGAAGATGCTATGAGGTTGCAGGGAGACTTAGACAGGGTGACTTGGGAGATGTAGTTTAATGTGGATAAGTGTGAGGTTATCCTCTTTGGTGGTAAGAATAGGAAAGCAGATTATTATCTGAATGGTGTCAAGTTAGGAAAAGGGGACGTACAACGAGATCTGGGTGTCCTAGTGCATCAGTCGCTGAAAGGAAGCATTTAGGTACAGCAGGCAGTGAAGAAAGCCAATGGAATGTTGGCCTTCATAACCAGAGTAGTTGAGTATAGGAGCAAAGAGGTCTTTCTGCAGTTGTACAGGGCCGTAGTGAGACCGCACATGGAATACTGTGTGCAGTTTTGGTCTCCAAATTTGAGATAGAATATTCTTGCCATTGAGGACATGCAGCGTAGGTTTACTAGGTTAATTCCCAGAATGGCAGGACTGACATATGTTGAAAGACAGGATCGACTGGGCTTGTATACATTGGAATTTAGAAGGATGAAGGGGATCTTATCGAAACGTATAAGATTATTAAGGGGTTAGACACGTTAGAGGCAGGAAACATGTTCCCAATGTTTGGGGGAGTCCAGAACAAGGGGCCACAGTTTAAGAATAAGGGGTAGGCCATTTAGAACTGAGATGAGGAAAAACTTTTTCAGTCTGAGAGTTGTGAATCTGTGGAATTCTCTGCCTCAGAAGGCAGTGGAGGCCAATTCTCTGAATGCATTCAAGAGAGAGCTAGATAGAGCTCTTAAGGATAGCGGAGTCAGGGGGTATGGGGAGAGGGCAGGAACGGGGTACTGATTCAGAATGATCAGCCATGATCACATTGAATGGCGGTGCTGGCTCGAAGGGCCGAATGGCCTCCTCCTGCACCTATTGTCTATTGTCTATTGCTACTCGAAATTTTTATATCTGCAACTGCGTGCACGTGCGGTTCGTGCGGTATCAAGAAGACGAGATAAGACAAGGCAGGGGGTGGGGGGCGGGTAGAGCCGATAAGGGGGAGCGGAAATGTGGAGGCAGTTGATGTCAGGCCTCCAGCTAGAAATGAAGAGGCCTAAAGAGCTTGGAAGGCCGGCCAACAGATTGCCGCTTCCTTCCCGCTTCCCGTTTCCTATTTATATGTTGCTTCTGCCAAACACTTTTGCCGTCTTGGGCTGAGAATTACATTTCACCAGCAAATCGCTATGTCGAGATGCGAGCTACAACCAATTACACCATTGAATGTACCTTGTGATTTTTGATCTATGTTCATTGGATTTGGTTACATTTGGCTCTGTTGAGGAAAGCGCTCGGCTCATGAAACCACTTTACTTTCAGACCGAAGCAGAAGTTCGAGGCGAAATCTGAAGCGCAGAAACCTAGAATAAATCGAAAAATGGGTGCAAGAGGAGGCCATTCGGCACTTCGAGCTAGCACCGCCATTCAATATGACCATGGCTGAACATCCAACATCATAGAAACATAGAAACATAGAAAATAAGGTGCAGGAGGAGGCCATTTGGCCCTTAGAGCCAGCACCGCCATTCATTGTGATCATGGCTGATCATCCACAATCAGTAACCCGTGCCTGCCTTCTCACCATATTCCTTGGTTCCACTAGCCCCCAGAGCTCTAACTAACTCTGTCTTAAATCAATCCAGTGATCTTGGCCTCCACTGACTGCCTTCTATGGCAGAGAATTCCACAAATTCACAACTCTCTGGGTGAAAAAGTTTTTTCTCACCGCGGTTTTAAATCAGTAGCCCGTTCCTGCTTTCTCCCCAGACACCTTGATTCCTTTAGCCCGAAGAGTTAAATCTCTCTTGAACATTTCCAGTAAAGTGCAACTCAGTTCACAATAACAGGATGTATGCTCGCACCTATACCCCTAACCACATCCTGGGTTTATTTATGTCTGAACATCTCCGTCGCGAGAAAGGCGAACTCACACACCCTGTCCTCCATCGCTGTATTCTCCCAGCCTGTCAACCTCGCCCTTTCTCCCTGTCTCTCCCCCCTCCCTGTCTCTCCCTCTGTCTTCCAGCCTTGTCTCAAGTTCCCTGGCCGACTCTTTTCCACCCTCGGTACAGTACAAACGGAAGGTACACGCAAAAAGCTGGGAGTAACCCAGCGGGTCAGACAGCATCTCTGGAGAAAAGGAAACGGTGGCGCGGCGGTAGAGTTGCTGCCTCACAGCGCCAGGGACCCGGGTTCCATCCCGACCACGGGTGCTGTCTGTACGGAGTTTGCACGTTCTCCCCGTGACCTGCGTGGGTTTCCACCGAGATCTTTAGTTTCCTCCTACACGCCAAAGACCTACATGTATAGAAACATAGAAACATAGAAAATAGGTGCAGGAGGAGGCCATTCGGCCTTTCGAGACAGCACCGCCAATCATTGTGGTCATGGCTGATCATCCACAATCAGTAACCCGTGCCTGCCTTCTCCCCATATCCTTTGATCCCACTAGCTCCTAGAACTCTATCTAACTCTCTCTTAAATCCATCCAGTGATTTGGCCTCCACTGCCCTCTGTGGCAGAGAATTCCACAAATTCACAACTCTCTGGGGACGCAACAATGCCTTTAAATCTGGTGACACTTCAGCATTCAGTGTTGCTAGGTCAAACCTGAACAAAGGTATAAGAAGGGACAAAGACACCCACAGGCAACGGGTGGAAGACCACTTCAATACCACGGACACCAGAAGCATGTGGCAGGGTGTCAAGGACATCACTAGCTACAAGAGCAGCCCTGCCTGTCCCCACAGCGATGCCACACTGACCAACGAGCTAAACACCTTCTTTGCCCTCTTCGAAACTGGCAACACCACCTTGAGTGGAAGAACCCCAGCCGAGGCGGAGGGACTGGTCTTAACATTGAGCACACAGGAAGTACAACGCGCTCTGCTAGGGGTCAAACCCCGCAAGGCTGCAGGCCCGGATGGAGTTCAAGGAAGGGTACTTAGGGACTGTGCTGAACAGTTGGCTGAGCTATTCACCAGGATCTTTAACCTGTCACTATCTCTGGCTACGGCCCCCAAGTGCCTGAAGTTGGCTATCATAGTGCCGGTGCCCAAAAAAGCAAAGATCACCAACCTGAACGACTACCGTCCGGTTGCCCTAACTCCGATAGTCATGAAGTGCCTTGAAAGGCTGGTCCTCTCACACATCAAATCCAGCATCCCTGACTCACTGGACCCACATCAATTTACATATAGGGCAAACAGATCCACAGAGGACGCCATCTCTCTGGCACTTCGCACTGTCCCGACTCACCTGGAGAGACAGGGCACGTACGTGAGGATGCTATACATTGACTATAGCTCTGCCTTCAACACGGTCATCCCCACCACGCCCATCACCAAACTCCACCAGCTAGGCCTCAGCTCGTCGTTATGCGACTGGATCCTTGACTTCCTGCTGGAGCGACCGCAGGCAGTGAGAATGGGCCCGCACCTGTCCTGCACTATGACCCTGAGTACCGGCACACCACAGGGCTGTGTTCCATACCCCATGCTCCACTCCCTTTTCACACACGTCTGTGTTCCTGCATTCGACACCAACACCATTGTCAAGTTTGCAGACGACACAATGGTGATAGGGCTTATCACCAACGGTGATGAAACAAACTACAGAGCGGAGGTGCAGAACCTGGCGGACTGGTGCTCGGATAACAATCTGTCCCTAAATACCACCAAGACCAAGGAGCTGATCATCAACTTCCGTAGATCACACAATGAGGAATACGTCCCAAACTTTATCAATGGGGACAGTGTGGAGAGAGTGTCCAGCTTCAAGTTTCTGGGCACTCACATTTCGGAGGATCTCACATGGTCCACTAACACCGCTGCGCTGGTCAAGAAGGCACAGCAACGACTGTTCTATCTAAGAACACTGAAGAAGTCTGGTCTTCCCCAACAGCTGCTGACGACCTTCTACCGCTGCACCATAGAGAGCATCCTAACACATGGCATCCCTGTGTGGTACCTCAGCTGCACGGAGGCAGAGAGGAGAGCTCTTCAGTGGGTAGTCCATAGAGCTCAGAGGACCATCGGAACACAGCTACCAGCCTTGGAGGGCATCTACAACACACGATGCCTCAGAAAAGCCACCAGCATCCACAAAGACTCTTCACACCCCTGCAACAGTCTGTTCCAACTCCTACCATCGGCCAGACGTTACAAGGCCTTCTACGCCCGCACCTCCAGACTCAGGAACAGCTTCATCCCCAGAGCCATAGCTGCTATGAACCGGTCCTGCTGAGCCGGATGGTCACATCGCACAGTGATCGGCACAGACCTACTTACACTTTATACTGTTTTAAAACTGTTCTAATTTTGTTTCACTGGGATGTATAAATTAATACTGATTAGCTCATTCATTTATTGCATCGTATGGGAGGCGCATTCCCAATCTCGTTGTAACCCTATACAATGACAATAAAGATATATTGTATTGTGTTGTATTGTAAAAAGTTTTTTCTCACCTCAGTTTTAAATGGCCTCCCCATTATTCTCAGACTGTGGCCCCTGGTTCTAGACTCCCCAACATTGGTAACATTTTCCTGCATCTAGCTTGTCCAGTCCTTTTATAATTTTACTAGACCAAGTGGACCCGTTTGGGCCCATTCCTCGTAAAGGGGAACAGGGAAGAGAAGAGGGTGTGGTCACTGAGTGAGCACTGGGGGGAAATTGTGAAACATTAAAATCTCTCTAGCTTTACAAATGTAGCTCCAATTTGAGTGAGAGTGGTTTAATTATATGCCCAGGATAATGGTGAGTAAGGTGGTGCAAAAAGCGTGGTGCTACGGTGTACCGTTTTGGCTGTGTGAACGACAAAAGTTATGCTGCGCACATACACACATAAACACGGACTAGTAATAGATAGATATGTTTCTATATGATCTGCTCTCATCCTTCTAAACTCCTGCGAATACAAGCCTAATCCAGTGAATACAAGCTTAATGTAGGTACATTGGCTGGGTGTAACGTGTACGATTGTACCTAGTGCGTGTGGTGTAGTCAAACAAAATTGAAACCCAGGCCGTTGCTCATTCAGAGTTTAGTTGTAGCTTTGATGGTGGTGCGCCTATAAAGCTGCAGCGAGCAGGATCCTGGTTGTGGCTGTTCATATGGGGCGCAAGTGACTGATAAATACCCTCTATCGCAAACACCTCCTTCCCAGCTCAGCGCACGAGTAGATGGATGGGGAGTCCATGGTTATCTTGCCACTGCATCTGAGGTTTTATGGGGAGAGATTCCGGCTTAAGAGTCCGGGACTCAGTCGAGTTGGGCGGATGTTTAGAGTGCACACCGAAGATGGACACAAAATGCTGGAGTAACTCAGCGGGACGGGCGGCATCTCTGGAGAGAAGGAACGGGTGACGTTTCGGGTCGAGACCCTTCTTCAGACTTCTGGCCCGAAACGTCACCCATTCCTTCTCTCCAGAGATGCTGCCTGTTCTGCTGAGTTGCTCCAGCTTTTCATAAGTCCATAAGTGATAGGAGCAGTATTCGGCCCATCAGGTCTACTCTGCCATTCAATCATGGCTGGTCTATCTCTCCCTCCTAACCCCATTCTCCTGCCTTCTCCCCATAACCCCTGACACGCGTACTAATCCTGCATTTTGTGTCTATCTACGGTGTAGGGAAAATGTTCCGAATTTGGGGGGAGTCCAGAACCAGGGGCTCACAGTTTAAGAATAAGGGGTTGGCCATTTAGAACTAAGATGAGGAAAAAAAAATTCACCCAGAGAGTTGTGAATCTGTGGAATTCTCTGCCACAGAAGGCAGTGGAGGCCAATTCACTGGAAGTTTTTCAAGAAAGAGTTAGATAGAGCTCCGAGGGCTAACAGAATCAATGGATATGAGGAAAAAGCAGGCACGGGTTACTGATTGTGGATGATCAGCTGTGATCACATATTTCCACTGGCTCCCAGCACAGTACAGAATCAACTTCAATCTCCTCCTATTCAAAAAAAAAACCCTAAACGGGCTCCCCCCCCCCCCCCCCCCCCCCCGGCCACTGTATAAAAACTCTTCTAACCCACCACTCTATCTGCAGGTCCCTCAGGTCGGCAAACTTGGGGCTACTGACTATCCCGCTGTCTAGGCTTAAGCTCAGGGGTGACCGCGCTTTTGCGGTTGCAGCTCCTAGACTGTTGAACAGCATCCCTCTCCCCATCAGAACTGCCCTCTCCATCGACTCCTTTAAGTCCAGGCTCAAAACCTATTTCTACTCCCTAGCGTTTGAGACCCTCTGAGGGGGCGCTGTGAACTGTTTATGTAAGGGAAAATCGGAAGTGTGAGTATTGCAGTATAGCAAATGGGATTACAGAGGCATGAGGCAGGAGCTGGCCAGAATTGACTGGAAGGAGGCCCTTGCAGGGAAGACGGTGGAACAGCAATGGCATGTATTCCTGGGAATAATGCAGAAGTTGCAGGATCAATTTATCCCAAAGAGGAGGAAAGATTCCAAGGGGAGTAAGAGGCACCCGTGGCTGACAAGGGAAGTCAAGGACAGCATAAAAATAAAAGAGCAGAAGTACAACAAAGCAAAGAAGAGTGGGAAGCCAGAGGATTGGGACTCTTTTAAAGAGCAACAGAAGATGACTAAGAAGGCAATACGGGGAGAAAAGATGAGGTACGAGGGTAAACTAGCCAATAATATAAAGGATAGTAAAAGCATTTTTAGGTACGTAAAGATGAAAAAAATAGTGAAGGCAAATGTGGGTCCCTTGAAGACAGAAGCGGGGGAATTTATTATGGGGAACAGGGAAATGGCAGACGAGTTGAACCGGTACTTTGGATCTGTCTTCACTAAGGAAGATACAAGCAATATCCCAGATGTTCTAGTGGCCAGAGATCCTAGGGTGACGGAGGAACTGAAGGAAATCCACATTAGACAGGAAATGGTGTTGGGTAGACTGATGGGACTAAAGGCTGATAAATCCCCAGGGCCTGATGGCCTGCATCCCAGGGTACCTAAAGAGGTGGCGCTAGAAATTGTGGACGCATTGGTGATTATTTTCCAATGTTCTATAGATTCAGGATCAGTTCCTATGGATTGGAGTGTAGCTAATGTTGTCCCACCTTTTAAGAAAGGAGGGACAGAGAAAACGGGAAATTATAGGCCAGTTAATCTTATATCAGTGGTGAGGAAGATGCTGGAGACAATTATAAAAGACGAAATTGCGGAGCATTTGGATAGTAGTAACAGGATCGTTCTGAGTCAGCATGGATTTAGGAAGGGGAAATCATGCTTGACTAATCTTTTGGAATTCTTTGAGGATGTAACTAGGAAAATTGACAGGGGAGAGCCGGTGGATATGGTGTACCTCGACTCAGAAAGCCACATATGTTCCACATAGGAGATTAGTGGGCAAAATTAGAGCACATGGTATTGGAGGTAGGGTACTGACATGGATAGAAAATTGGTTGACAGACAGAAAGCATAGAGTGGGGATAAATGGGTCCCTTTCAGAATGGCAGGCAGTGACTAGTGGGGTACCGCAAGGCTCGGTGCTGGGACCGCAGCTATTTACAATATACATTAATGACTTGGATGAAGGAATTAAAAGTACCATTCGCAAATTTGCAGATGATACAAAGCTGGGTGGTAGTGTGAACTGTGAGGAAGATGCTAAGAGGTTGCAGGGTGACTTGGACAGGTTGTGTGAGTGGGCGGATGCATGGCAGATGCAGTTTAATGTGGATAAGTGTGAGGTTATCGACTTTGGTGGTAAGAATAGGAAGGTAGAGTATTATCTGAATGGTGTCAATTTAGGAACAGGGGACGTACAACGCGATCTGGGTGTCTTAGTGCATCAGTCACTGAAAGGAAGCATGCAGGTACAGCAGGCAGTGAAGAAAGCCAATGGAATGTTGGCCTTCATAACAAGAGGAGTTGAGTATAGGAGCAAAGAGGTCCTTCTGCAGTTGTACAGTTTAATGTGGATAAGTGTGAGGTTATCCACTTTGGTGGTAAGAATAGGAAGGCAGAGTATTATCTGAATGGTGTCAAGTTTGGAAAAGGGGACGTACAACGAGATCTGGGTGTCCTCGTGCATCAGTCACTGAAAGGAAGCATGCAGGTACAGCAGGCAGTGAAGAAAGCCAATGGAATGTTGGCCTACATAACAAGAGGAGTTGAGTATAGGAGCAAAGAGGTCCTTCTGCAGTTATACAGGGCCCTAGTGAGACTGCACCTGGAGTACTGTGTGCAGTTTTGGTCTCCAAATTGAAGGAAGGATATTCTTGCTATTGAGGGCGTAGGTTTACTAGGTTAATTCCCGGAATGGCGAGACTGTCATATGTTGAAAGACTGGAGCGACTAGGCTTGTATACACTGGAATTTAGAAGGATGAGAGGGGATCTTATCGAAACGTATAAGATTATTAAGGGGTTGAACACGTTAGAGGCAGGAAACACGTTCCCAATGTTGGGGGAGTCCAGAACAAGGGGCCAAGTTTAAGAATAAGGGGTAAGCCATTTAGATCGGCGATACGGAAAAACTTTTTCAGTCAGAGAGTTGTGAATCTGTGGAATTCTCTGCCTCAGAAGGCAGTGGAGGCCAATTCTCTGAATGCATTCAAGAGAGAGCTGGATAGAGCTCTTAAGGATAGCGGAGTGAGGGGATATGGGGAGAAGGCAGGAACGGGGTACTGATTGAGAATGATCAGCCATGATCACATTGAATGGCGGTGCTGGCTCGAAGGGCCGAATGGCCTACTCCAGCACCTATTGTCTATTGAATATTGGAAATGGTAGATACAAGAAATCTGTTGAAATGTAATGGGGGTTAAAAAAACAACAACAAAGTGCTGGACGAACTCAGCGGGCCAGGCAGCATCTGTGGAGGGAAATGGACAGATCACGCTTTAGGGTCAGGACCCTTGTTTGGTCTGAAGAAGGATTTCCAAGAGCTACAGGTCTGTTATATCTGAGTGAAAGAATTGGTATTGATGTCGTACGTAAGAGGGCGGTAAAAGTCTGACTCGGGAGGTGTAAATAGGAGGGAGGAATGAAATTTGAAATTATTGAAGAGAGAAGAATAAAGCTGAATGTTGGTAGTGGGAAATACAATGGTTCTCTCGGTGTTGATGGCCATGTGGAACTAGAACTGGCTCTTCGGCCCACATAGAACGTGGAACAGTACAATGCCAAGCTAATCTCAACTGTTTCCTCTAGTAGCTCCGGTTTTCTCCCACATCCCAAAGACGTGCGGGTTTGTAGATTAGTTGGCTCCTGTGAAGTAGCCCCTGTTGTATAGAGTGTGGGTGATAAACAGCGGGAATATGATTTAATAAGTGACTTTTGTGACCTGTTACCACACCTGCGGCCCAAACCAAATGCATGGCTTAAAACGTTGAGGCTTCAAAATGTGGAATAGAAGCAAAAAACGCTCCAAATACACAGCAGGTCAGGCAGCAACAGCAAGGTGAAACAGACCTTACATTTCAGATCTAATACTGATGACCAATGGTGTTCAACCTGAGTCATTAACTCCGTTTCTTTCTCTACATAAGCTAACCGGCCTACTGACTATTTCTTGCATCTTACTGTACGTCTTCATTTAGGATTTTCAGCATCTGCGTTTTTATTTTAGATTTTCCAGTTCAATGGTCAATTGGAATGTGAGTCTGCCCGTAAACTGCCAAGAAAAAACCCCAGAAAGCCTTGGTGGCATTCAGCAGGTCGGGCAGTATACGGTATTTGGAAAGAGAAGACTTAATATTTCTGAGGTACTGTGGAGCAGCGGGAAGAGCCGGTGCCTCACAGGGCCAGGGACCCGGGTTCGACCCTGACCTCGGCTGCGGAGTGTTACATAGAAACAGAAAATCGGCGCAGGAGGAGGCCATTTGGCCCTTCGAGCCAGAACCACATTTTCATTGTAATCATGGATGATCATCCACAATCAGTAACCTGTGCCTGCCTTCTCCGCATATCCTTTGATTCCACTAGCCCGCAGAGCTCTATTTAATTCTCTTTTAAATTCATCCAGTCAATTGGCCTCCACTGCCTTCTGTGGCGGAGAATCCCACAAATTCACAACTCTCTGGATGAATAAGTCACTTCTCACCTCAGTTTCAAATGGCCTCCCCTTTATTCTTTGGCTGTGGCCCCTGGTTCTGTACTCCCCCAACGTAGGGAACATTTTTTCTCTATCTAGATTATCCATTAGGAGGTAGTTGGGCAGGGACTATCACAACATTTACGAAGCAGTTGGACAGATACATGGATAGGGCTGGTTTGGAGGGATATGGGCCAAACGCGGGCAATGCAGGTCGGTCCAAGAACCTAATGGTTGTGGGGGAGGAGCTGGGAATGGGAGCTGTAATGAACCTGTCGGTTTAGTTGATGGTCACAAAGAACTAGATCTGTCCCTTCAGCCCACATCAGACTATGCAATGCCACCACTCCAGCAGCACGTTCCAGGCACCCACCACCCTGTGTGATAAAACATGACCCTTGAAATTTGCCCCCACTGTGCTAAATCCATGTCGTCTCGTCAGAGCCGAGAAGGAAGGGGGGCGGCGCGGGGGCGCCTGCTGCCTCGTGCGGCGGGACCTGGTTCGCCGCTGCGGGGAAATATAGACAGTTCCATAAACATCCCGCAACTTTCTCAGCCCCAGAAACGTGGCGACTCTCTCTGTACTGCCTGGGGGAGGTCTGTATTTTACCGGATTGCATGCAAAAGCAAAGCATTTCACGGTCCCATGGTTCATGTGACAATGGAGTATAATTCGCTCATTAAGTTGAATACAAGTTGGCACATGAGACTGTTAAATAAAATAACAGTGTTTGCTGTAGAAATAATATAATTGTGCAGCCTAATATAATGAACAATTCACGATGGGAAACACTGATGTATTTAGTTTAAGGGAATGAAATTTACCCGCAGCTTATTGCATATAACATCCACTTGCTGGTCAGGGCTGTGATTGACGGGGCTGAGCTCCGCCTCCCCTCAGCCGTGCCCCGATACTGCAAGGGTTCAGCAGCTGCGCGAAAGGGAACGCGTTTTGAACCAGGAAGTTAAAATGGCTTCGAAAGACCAGGTCGAGAGTTTAACCGAGGAGGTAGTTTGTCCCATCTGCCTGGATTTCTTCACCGATCCGGTTACATTGGAGTGCGGGCACAACTTCTGCCGCTCCTGTATCACACAGAGTTGGGACAGGGAGGGGAGAAACTCCTGCCCGGAATGTAGAGAGGAGTTTACAGACCGCACCCTCAGGGTGAGTCGGGCCTTGGCGAGACTGGCTGAGAAAGCTCGAACACTGAGCCTGAATCGGGAAAAAATTCCAGAGAAGGAAAGTAAACTTCACTGCGAGAAACATCAGGAAGAACTGAAGCTGTTTTGTGAAACTGACAAGAAGCTGATCTGCCTGGTTTGTCGAGATGCGCGGGAACACAGAGATCACCGCTTCATGCCGGTAGATGAAGCTGTTGAAATCTTTAAGGTAAAAGCAAACCGATTTTAATCACATCATTTTAATTCCATTTTTACTGTTCAACAATTTAATTTTCTGATTCCCAAACACAATTCCAGGATCAGGTGAAATCTTCCATCCAGTCTCTCACAAAATATAAATCAGGGATCCAGCAAATGGAGCAGCAACAGAAAGAGAAGATTTCTGGAGTTCTGGTGAGGCTTTTAAGTTTCGATTTCCTGATCTTGCGCAGGTTTGATCCCTGTGACGCGTGTAATAACAGGGCAGCGCAGTGACACAAGTAGTGCTGCTGTCTCCTAGTTCTGGAGCGGGTTCGATCCTGACCTCGGGCGCTGCCCGTGTGGTTCACACCTTCTCCCTGTGACCGCGGCGGATTCCTTCCACGTCCCCAACGTGTAGTACGTAACGTCATTTTAGTAAGCAAAACCCTCCTCTCGCCGTGTAATCAGTGTTGTGGGGGAACAGTATGTGTGACGATCCAATCAAAGTGCAGAAAATATCTCATCTATCAACTCGCATTTTTTTGTTATTTTTAAATGTTTTCCCCCTGCTAAATTTATCTGATGTTATTTTCTCACTGTGTCTGCCCATTTCCCTCCCATCCTTCCTCCCCAGTCCCCTCTTTTGTGCAATTTCCCTTGTACTGCTCAGACACACACTCAGCACAAATTTAACTTAAATATATATATATATGTAGATATGAATGTGTGCTTGTGTACGTGTGTTTGTGTGTGAGAGGCAAGATGGAGATAAATAGATCTCAAAGTTCCTTCTCGTGGATCAGAAGCAACTTTGATTTAAAGCAACGCTCTATTTCTCTCTTCATCTTATTTTTCATATGATGCACATAAACCATAAAGGCGATTCAACCTTTATGGTTTATATATATATATATATATATATATATATATACGCATAGATATATGTCTAGTTTCTTTCTAGTGATTTCCTCTAATTATTTGTTTAGCAACCTTTTTACTTTCAATCTCTCTCTCTCTTTTTCTCTGTATATATATATATTATTATTAAAATGTTATTAAGCAGACTCATGGTCCATTAGAATACACATACAGCACACAGTATATACATATAAAATTAAATTAAATTAGAAAAGGCAACAATACCAATGTTTCCACATAGGTGACAGGTATCTCACGGCACTGAAACCAGGATTTACCAGCAGCACAATGATGGAATTCTGAGAACCATTCAATCGGCATATAAATTTAAACATAAGATTCCTCAACAGGGCATGAAACGTATTGACTCCTGCACTAAAAAACAGTTCCCTTGCACTGCACCACCTTGGCTTTCTAAGCAATATGCGCATGCAGTCATTATAGGCAACCTTAAGTTTATGAATGCTTGACTTATTAAACTTTATCCACAAAGGAGCAGTGTAAAGAGGAGTACAGTACGCTCTAAACAGGTTTATCTTGACATTTCCTGAGCACCAGTGGAATTTCCTAACCAACATGTTAGCTTGTGCATACAACATGCGGCGCTGTCTATACATGTCCTCATCATCAGACATTTGATCTGTGATGACATGTCCCAGATACTTAGCTTTACAGCAGACAGATAGAACCTGCCCTGACAGGTAAAATGATGGGAAGACTAGATCTTTGTCCCCTTTTACTTTACAAATCATGACAACGCTCTTTTTAGCATTGTATTTCACGTCAAATTGGACACCATACTCAGAGCATATATTCAACATCTGCTGAAACCCAGCACTGCTAGGAGAAAAAACCACCAGATCATCGGCATACATAAGATGGTTTACACATATATATCTATATATATATACACAAATATAAAATCAGTCATTCACACACTTCTCAGCACATGGTTCTCCCTATCATGATCACTGTTCTCTCACATACATTTCATTAGGGCCTACCCATACACATTCGCAATCAGTGACATCAAACTTATTTCCAGAAATCCTAATATTGTGAATAAAATAACTATGGACACATGTCAAGATATTTTATCATTATTTTCATTCTACATTAGTATAATAAAATGTAATGCTTACATACCTGCACTTATACAGAAGTGCTAGCTTTCGACAGGAGTAATGTACATTGCTACCATAGTTTAGTTTTGAATTTAACATATAATTGAGGGGGCCGGTGCAATATCGTGCTGACCCTCACTTTTGTAATGAGTTACATGCATTGACACGATACTTACCCACTACCCTACAACCTGTGAAAAAATCATATTTAAATTCAACCGATAAGTTGGTCAAATAACATAGGCACCTTCTTGTTTTTTTTGTGATTTGTGTTTTTTTCAAATGTGAATATCTCATAACGACCCATTTGTGGGTTAGCAGTATATTGCACCAATCCCCTTTAATTTTACATCATTCATAAATGAACTTCATAAACAAGGATAACACTTTTTATTTCTGTCATTCATGGTAAGATTTACATCATTTTATGTGCAAGATATACAGGGTTGCACTGTTTCGCATGTCAGCTAACCAATGAAATGATCAGGCCCTGATTTATACAAGCTCTTCACCTTCCCCCCTTTGTCTGAAGAAGGGTCCCAACATGAAACATCACCCATCCTTTTTCTCCAGAAATGCTGCCTGACCCGGTGACTTACTCCACCACTGTGTCTATTTGAATTGGATTCATGCCTCTGTACCATATCAGGCAGCATTTGTCATTTTAGTGGCTGTCAAGGATTTTTAACTAATCAATTCACCAACTCAAATTTTCTTGGCTCTAAGTATAAAGTTAAATGTCTTTTCAATTATATTGTGGATACAGTAGAGTTCTATTGTTTGCAAATGCCTAATCTCTGCTTCCATGCCTTTTTAAAATAAAACAAAAAGAGATACAGCTCATGGAGGTGAAATTAAAATTAACAGAGAAAGCAAAGATGAACAGTTCATTAAATATGATCAATTGGCCTGATACAGACAGTGGATCTCTAGTGCAAATATTCAATGTAACATCCAAAGTTTAAAGATCACGAAGCAGCAACTCTTCAAGAAATAGTTATAGATGTCAACTATCAACCCATCCAAGAAGTTGAACAAACATAATTGTTTGCAAACATTTTATTTACGAAGAAATTGCAGAGAGTTGGAAACACAGCCCAGTCTGGCACACAGAATCTGCTTACTAAAATGGCGCTGAAATTTACCCATGTCCTACTACAGTTTTTAGAATCGGGTGGTCTATCTTGCTCCTCTAGTATTTTTGGTCCCCAATACACGCTGGTTCAATGGTCAATCGGTGAATGTAACTTATCCCTGCGAATGTGGGTGGTGGGCGGATGAATGAGAATTAATGGGTACGTGAAAAGGAATAGGCAGCAGGGAATTAAAGTCATAAGGAACGGGAGTAAAACGGGGCCATTCGGCCCATCACATCTACAGCACCATTCAATCTTGGCTGACCTATCTCTCCTTCCAGACCACATTCTCATGCCTTCTCCCCATAATCTCTGACACCTGTACTAATGAAGAATCTATCTATCTTTGCCTTAAAAATATCCATAGCCTTCTGTGGCAAACAATTCCACAGATTCACCACCCTCTGACTAAAGAAATTTCTATCTTCCTAAAAGAATGTCCTTTAATTCCGAGACTTTGACTTTGAGTCCTGGATTCTCCCATTAGTGGAAATATCCTCTCCACATCCATTCTGTCCAAATCTTTCACTATTCTGTATGTTTCAATTAGGTCCCCCTCATTCTCCGAAACTTCAGCGGGTACAGGCCCAGTGCTGACAAACGATCATCATAGGTTAACGTACTCATTCCTGGGATCATTCTTGTAAACCTCCTCTGGACTCTCTCTAGAGCCAGCACATCTTTCCAAAGATATGGTGCCCAAAATTGCTCACAATATTACAAATGCGGCCTTACCAGCGCCTTAAGGAGCCTCGACATTACATCCCTGTTTTTGTGTACAAGCCCTCTTGAAATAAATGCTGGCACAGAGTTTGCTTTTCTTACTATCGATTCGACTTGCAGATTAACCTTTTGGGAATCCAACACCAGCACTCCCAAGTCCATTTGCACCTCCGTTTTCTGGATTCTCACCCCATCTGGAAACTTACCTATGGTTTATTCCTACTCTAAAAATGCATGACTCCACACTTTGAGATATTGATGAAATATTGAGCTTCACCTTTCATTTCACAGGAACAGTCACACAACCTTCAGTCCAAGATCACATCTCAGTTTGCTGAACAGCACCAGATTCTCACTGAGAAAGAGCAGCGTGTACTGGCAGATATCCGGGAGGAAGAGAAGAAGATTCTAAATGTAATGGAGAAAAATCTTCGAGAAATTGAAGAGAATTTAAATTCCATTCAGGAGGAACTCTGTAAGTTGCAGCAGCAGATGGATCAAAAGGACAGTGTGGTGTTTCTGAAGGTGAGGGGCTACACTACAGTCTGGTGAAGTGAAAGTGCAGTCACAAAATGGTGGGTGACATTTCTGAAATAAATGCTGCATTTACAAGTAATTGAGAACTGGGTAAATGTTTCATCTGTTCCAGTTGTTGTTGTTCCCAAACTAATTGGCCTCCCACATAATCTATGGGATCTCAGGACTGCCTGGCCGGAATGTAGAGAGGTGTTTGTATTCTGTAGAGCTCAAAACTACGACGGCTGAATCTATATCTGATCCGAAGGAGCACGAATGAACAGAGGGCAGTAAATCTCTGGGATTCTCCAACCCACAGACTCTGAGAGGTTTAACCTGTTAGACATATTTATACCAGGGGAAGATACATTTTTGAAAATTTGGGGAACTGAAATCAAAGGGAATGGGAATGGGAATCAAAGGTTCAGTCCTGGGCTGGATCAGCCATGACCACATTGTGGGGATTAACATTGAAATTAGAACGTGGCCCACACACAGCAGATTGATCATCTATATCCGGTTCCCATCAGCAGTGGGCGGTCACCTTGGGGGAATTTGCTCTGTTTGTTTTACCCACCTTTGTTCACCAAGAATGACATCCCATTCTACATCATACAGGCCATTCGCCCATCCTATCCAGTCAAGATTTCTGCTCCACTCAACATCCCTCCCATCTACTCACCACACCCGGTAACAATACCCCGAATTCCAGGAGTGCTCACGTGTTTATCCCACTTGCCCTTAAATTATCACTGCTGTTGGCTTCAGTCCCTCCAATGCAAGCGTGGTCCATGTTCTCATGACTGCATTCCTTTCGGTATTTATAGAAGACCACGTTACATTTCAGCATTGATTTTTGCTCTCCCATCGATTAGGGATATTTCACCCCCCCCCCCCCCCCCATTTAAATTCACCGCTAAACTTAAATTCTATCTTATCATTCCTGACATCTTCTCCAGATAAAATCCGTCGACCTGTTCATTCTATGCATTGAGCTCCACCCTCTCAGTTATGGGATCATTCTCATGAACACTCCTTGTGCTTTTCCCCATCGTTCTACATCTCTATGGCAATATCAGCTTTCTATCTGCATGGCTGCGGCGATAAGAGTTGGGAAATGGGAATTATCAGAGGGTTGTAGAAATGTGGAGAAATTCCCACTGTCGGGATGAGGACGTAACATCTCAGTCAATTGAGATTTGTGTTTTATTTCTTTCAGGGGGAAGCTGGTCGCAAGCGAAGGTAGGACATGCTCTTGATGGAAACATTGTAAGTTTTTGTGGAACAGTTCAAAACATTTCTGATGCTCAGTTGATAAACAGCTGTTAAATATTCGCAGGGTTCGTGATGAAGCCAAACCACTGTCGGTGGTAGACGATGCCTTGCCAATTGAAAAGTTTCATTGCCCTGTTTCATTGAACACAGCATTTAAAGAAACATCTGATGACTTCAAGCAAGGTAAAGCTTATACCTTTTCCATTGTTCTTGTTCCTGACATCTTTAAGTAATAGGTGTACGAAGGAACTGCAGACGCATGTTTAAATCGAAGGCAGGCACAAAATTCTGAAGTAACTCAGCGAGAAAGGCAGCATCTCTGTGGAGAAGGAATAGGTGACTTTTCGGGTCGTGACCCTTCTTCAGTCTGAAGAAGGGTCTCGACCCAAAATGTCACCCATTACTTCTCTCCAGAGATGCTGCTTGTCCCTCTGAGTTACTCCAACATTTTGTGTCCACCTTCAATTGTGTCTATCTTTAAGTAATACTTAGATGCAAAGATTAATGGTATTTGGGACTGAAGGGAAATTGAAGATTTGATCTCCCACCAAGCTCATCTGCTGGGAAGCATCACAGAGTCAGAGAGTTTTGCAGCACAGCAACAGGCCCTTTGACTCAACTCGACCATGCCAACCAAATTGTCCAACCAAGCTAGCCCCGCATGCCTGAGTCTGGCTCATACCCTTCCAAGTCTTTCTTATCCACGTATCTACCCAATTGTCTGTGAACTGTTGTAATTGTACCTGCCTCGACCCCTTCCTCTGTCAGATCGTTCCACATCTACACTACCCACTGACTGAAAAACCTGCTCCTCAGGTCCTTTTTATTGTTTCCACTCTCATCTTAAACTGATGCGCTCGAGGTTCAGACTCTCCGACCTTGGGTAAAGTATTGTGGCTAATCACCTTAGCTGTGCATCTTATACACATTGATAATGTTTCTCTGACAGGCTCCCAAGAAAAAATGTCCCAGTCTGAATAGTCTGTTCCAGGAATGAGTAGATTAACCTATGATGAACGTTTGTCGGCATTAGGCCTGTACTCACTGGAATTTAAAATGAGGGGGGACCTCTTTGAAAAATACAGAAGAGTGAAAGGCTTGGATAGAATGCATGTGGAGAGGATGTTTCCATTAGTGACAGAGTCTAGGACTAAAGGTCATAGCCTCAGAATTAAAGGATGTACTTTTAGGAAGGAGATAGATAGAGCTCTTAAGGATAGCGGAGTCAGGGGGTATGGGGAGAAGCCAGGAACGGGATACTGATTGAGAATGATCAGCCATGATCACATTGAATGGCGGTGCTGGCTCGAAGGGCCGAATGGCCTCCTCCTGCACCTATTGTCTATTGAGATAAGGGGAAATGTTTTTAATCAGAGGGTGGTGAATTTGTGGAATTCATTGCCACAGAAGGCTGTGGAGGCTGTCATGGTTTTCTTTAGCTTCGAAATTAAGACAGGCGACACGGAGAATTCTTCGAGAAGTTAAAAGCCTTTATTTGCAAACAATGGCTGGAACAATCAGGAAGTCAACCGCATGACTGTCCTGACTGTTCACTTAGTACATCGGGCAGTCTATGTTTATAGGATTATTCCAAACCTTATCTTCTTTACATTACCTCATACCCACACTCCTGCTCTATAATAATTCATTTATTTGCAGTCCTCCTGTCTGGTGTGCCACCATTAAATCCCATTTACTGCCTTACCCTTATCTTAATACTCTTATCTCTTCACACTCCCCCAGCCATATTTTCTATTCTAGTCCATCCATCCTCCCAAGACATATGTCTTCTCTTCTCTTGCCACCATTATCTTTCATCCAAATGTGACAAGGCAAAGAGATAATGGTATACAGGCAATCCCTAAGTCAAAGGTTACCAAAGTCGGAATGCCTAAGGATTAAGTCTAAGGACCCAAATATGGAACAAGGGATCTAAGGACTGCTAACTGAGGAATAATGCCAGGCTAACTGAGGAATGCCTAAGAGTACACATGCTACACAGTTAACACTTGAATGTCTGAATTTCGTGCACTATACAAAATATATACTCCCATATATCCCCCTTTGAGACCTACATGGTCTCACAGAAAAAGAAAACTAACAGTCGCACATGTCATTGGCTTACGGCATAAACCTGATCATTATTAGCCCCCACTTCAGGGTGTTGAGATATATAATGTGCAGCTCGTCAGTGTTCTTCCTCTATCATACTAAAGTCCTGGGTCACTAGGCCAAAACCCCACCCCCATTTGCCTGGGGTAGGAAAAAAGACCCAGCTACTCTAGTACTCCTCCAATGCAATTTGGTCGTCATTATAGTATTCTATCGGCGGGGTCTGCTTCCCTTGGAGGGTAGACGCGCTCTTATCCTGGAACAACGGGAACTGCTTCACAGTAGCTTGCACGAGGAAAGATTTGATACATGGAAAAACACACAATATTATAGCAATTACAAGCAGGGCGATTTCAATAGACATCCCTTTTCTTAATGTCCCTTCGATTCCGCACCTGCTCCCCTGACCCTAGCAGGGCAACGTTAGGACCAGTCTGGTTCTGCCAAGTCCAAGTCTGCAAAGTCGAGGACTTCCAGGTTTGAGTTGGAAGAAGCAATGGTGGCCTCCCCCATGTCGCCTCCACCCATATTGTCGCGAGGAGGACAGGCGCCCACAACCTCATTTTCAACAACCTCAGAGTGACTAATGTCCCCCAAGACTTCCTTTATGATCTGGTCAATGCTTGATCCTTCCCCTGCGTTTTCGTTCTCACGCTCGCTTACCTCTTCTCCTGTATTTTCGTTCTCTTGCCCGCTTACCTCGAGGTTATTCACAGGTTGTGCCTGTGGGACAGTCCTTGTACAATGGTTGAGATGGTACCATGTAGACCGGCCCTCTACCTGGACGGCAGTCAGTGAGGCTTTAGTTACCGTGAACGGTCGTTCCCTTCTTGGCTCATTCCACCTTCGTCGAAAAGCTCGCACATAAACCTGATCTCCGGCTTTAATAAGCCCTTCTTCCTGGTCCACCTCTGGCTCCCTTTGCTTTTCCTGTGTATAAATAGACTTGTGTATCATAGTTAACTGTTGCATGTATTGTTTCACTTCCACCTCTAATTGTTCCAGGCTTGGTCCCTTGTAAGGACCTCTCCATCTGGGTATCAGCATGGGTCTGCCAGTGAGCATTTTGTGTGGTGTTAAATGAGTTATTCGATTAGTTTGCATGCGACAGCTGATTAATGCCAGTGGCAGGGCATCGATCCAATTTAACTTTGTGGTTGCACAAATCTTATTCAGCTTGGCTTTCAACGTTCCATTAACCCTTTCTACCATGCCCTGAGACTGAGAGTGGTACACACACTCAAATCTTTGTTTCACTCTTAGGGTTTGCAGCACCAACTTAACTGTTTTTTGCATAAAAGCCGCTCCATTGTCGGAACTGATTTCGGTCGGTATGCCGAAACGTGGGATGACCTCGTCAGTCGGAAACTTGACTACAGTTCCTGCACCCACATCTTTAGACGGTATCGCCTCCGCCCATCTGCTAAATCTATCTATTACTACCAGCATGTATCTTTTCCCTCTTACCGTTTTCAGCATGTCCACATAGTCAATCACCAAGTGTCTAAATGGTCCTCCAGGCACAGGTATATGACCTATACGTGTTATTAACATATCGGTAATACTATTTCTCTATTGCTCATTTTGGGGGTTGTGCATCGTGTTAACTGTGTTTTTCCCGACAACCCTACAGTTTTAACAAATTTCCCTGACATGGGAAGGTGGGAGGCATACTGCGGCTGTACACAAGTATATGTGGCTCCAGTGTCTATCATCATAGGTGTTAACCGTCCTCCCAAAATTACCTGAACCATGGGTTCTTCTTCTGCCTCTCGCGTTATCATTGGGTAAAGTCCCCTCCCATCCGGGTTCTCTGGGCACCCCTAATATCTAGCATGGGGATTCATGAGTCCAATTGGGCCTCCAGACGGGCCCGTTGGAGCCGATCCTGTGTTAAAACACTGTTCACCCCCTGTGGGTTCCTGTTGGTATGGACCGGGCCATGGACGGTGTGGGCAGTCCCTCCTCAGGTGCCCTACCTGATTACATCCCCAACATGTTTTATTAACTGCCCATCTACTTACTGGCCTTCCTCATCCCCTTCCTTGCGTCCCCCCTTGGGGGCCCCAGGCCTGTCGGGGCTGATTTCCTGATTTATTTTGTCCCTGATAGGGCATTTGAGGAAACGTTCCCCCAAAGACATTTATTATTGGCATGGGATTCTCTGGCCTCTGCCTGGCTCTGTCATAGGACCCACAATGCATCGGTGCATTGTTCATTTCTGCTGTTTCAGCCGGGTCTGTTGTTACTGCCAGCATTTTCTTTCCTTTTTCACGTTCTTTCTTTTTCAGTTCTTCTAGTTGCATTTGCATCACTTTTCTCTGCACCTCTTCGTGCTGGTCCGCCAGTCTTTGTCTATCCTTACGATATTTGTTGACTGCATGAACCAGGTGGTCCCTGAACTGGGAGTGGGATATGGTTCACAACCCCACCACCTCTTCCAGTCTGAACTTAACCAGAGGGGGCGTGGTGCCCACCACAGAGGTCCGAAACAAAGTGGTCATCAACTCACTACCGTCTATTTGTTGTTCGGTTTCAAGTCTCCACTTTTTCAGTTGATCCTCCAAATAGGCTGCTGAGTTCTCCGTGTCCCCCAGCGGGTCTCCCCTCAATGTCTTTAAGTCCACCTTGAGCGGGTAACAGTCTCTGAGGGCCTGCCATACCCTCGGTCTGACTAGGTCAAATGACTGGCCATCAATCATCGGGTTATTTGCGTTTTTTACCCCTGCCATTTCAAACAGCTCTGCTAATTTCGTGGTTCCCATTACCTTCACCAGTAGTGCCTTCAAATCTCCCATAGCCAATAACCGTCCCATAGTTTCCTCCTCAAAGGCCCTAATCCATTTTCCTGCCCCGTCATATATGTTGGGCAAGGCGTTTCTCAGCCCTTCTAGGTCTCGGGTCACCCAAGGAATATACTGGGTTTGTCCTGCCTTTTTCAGAAGTAATGGCATCATTCTCCCCCTCAGTTCCTGTATCCCGTTTGGCATTTCTTGTTGTGGTTCTACCTGTATGCTTTCCCACCTCATTCTTCTCTGGGTACCCCTGGCTTTCCTTTCTTTCTCTTTCCATATCTTTTTCCATCTCCCTCATCTCTATCTCCAAGCGCTTCATGGATGCCTCTATTTCCCTTCTACACTCCCTTGTTCTTTCCCCATCACTTTCTAATTGTGCTTCATTCTCACAGTTTTGCCTTCTCTCTGATGCCTTCTGATTACTCGCCTGTGTTTCTGTGTTGCTGTCTCCCTCATACTCCTCATTTGCTGCCTGATGGGTCTCATAAATCTTTCTCTCCCTGAGGTCCTGCAGCCTTCTGATGTCTGCTTCTCGTTCCCGTGCTTCTTGCTTCATCCTTTCCTTCTCTCGCTGCCCCCTTCTCTGTCTATATTCCTTTATGTCTTGCTCATCGTTTCAAACTGCGACTTATAGACAATAGACAATAGGTGCAGGAGAAGGCCATTCAGCCCTTCGAGCCAGCACCGCCATTCAATGCGATCATGGCTGATCACTCTCAATCAGTACCTCGTTCCTGCCTTCTCCCCATACCCCCTCACTCCGCTATCCTTAAGAGCTCTATCCAGCTCTCTCTTGAAAGCATCCAACGAACTGGCCTCCACTGCCTTCTGAGGCAGAGAATTCCACACCTTCGCCACTCTCTGACTGAAAAAGTTCTTCCTCATCTCCGTTCTAAATGGCCTACCCCTTATTCTTAAACTGTGGCCCCTTGTTCTGGACTCCCCCAACATTGGGAACATGTTTCCTGCCTCTAATGTGTCCAATCCCCTAATTATCTTATATGTTTCAATAAGATCCCCCCTCATCCTTCTAAATTCCAGTGTATACAAGCCTAATTACTCCAGCCTTTCAACATACAACAGTCCCGCCATTCCGGGAATTAACCTAGTGAACCTACGCTGCACGCCCTCAATAGCAACTTCTCCCTCTATCTCCACTATCCCTTTCACCAAAGGGCACTGCTTTATTCCGTCCTGGCCGGAATAGGGAGGGGGATACCCAGGGTCCCTTAGGCTGGGGTACAGAGTTGATTTTTTCTCCTGAAGCTCCTGACTTTCATGCTGTTTTTCGGGTTTTTCATCCTTGTTTGGGGAAGTATTCTTTTCCTGGTCTGTTTTCCTCAGCCTCTCTCCTTCTATTCTAAACAATTTAAGCATGTCTAGTTTTTTTTCCTTTTTCGTTACTCAGATTTCTGATTTATCCTTAGGCCTATAGTTCTTAATTAACACTTCCATTTCATCACACGTGTTTGTATCAAACGTGCCTTCCTTGGGCCATTTCGTAGCCAATTTTTTCGTCCTTTTTTCCCATTTTTCAGAATGTTTTTTAATATCCTCTTTGGATACGGGGAATTTCTTACTTAGTAGTTCAACTGCAGTTATTGTATTCATTGTACTCGTCTTATGTTAGTGCACTTGGTCAGTCAGTTTAAATGCAGTCCTTGTTCTCACTCCGTTCTGTCTCTATGGTCACTATACTACCTACTACGCTATTTCTATCTTCTACAGTTCTACTATATTCCTTTAATATTTTGCAATTTTATTTTTTAATGTTATCCAATTATTCCAATTCTTGTTCTGCCCGTACAGACCCCTACTCACTTAGGGTGGTATCCACAGATCATCTGATCCTGCCCGTACAGACCCCTAGCTAACCACAGTGGTATCCACAGGACGCCTTATCTTACTTGTGCAGATCCCTAGTTAACTAGAGCGGTATCCACAGGACGTTTTATCCTGCCCGTCCAGACCCCTAGCCAACCAGTCCCCTATCCTCTTAGGGCGGTATCCACAAGGTCTTATTGACGTCACACAATCTTACTCGACTATTATCCACTTACCCCACTGCGCAGCCTTCTCGAGCAATCCTCCGGATCTCATTTAAAAAAAAGTAATTTAACGATAGGTTCTGTTGGATCGGAGAGGCCCTTGGACCGCCTGGGCGCTCCTGTGCCACCAGTGGTCCCCGTTTTCAACAGGCTATTAGTCCAAATAAAGCGGAAAACCGCCTACCTTTTTTTTTTGCGGGTGGCCACCCTTTTTCCTGTTGTCCCAGGGAGCCCCTGTCGGGCTTGGAAGCAGTTATGGAGAACAGGAAATGGTGCCATCTTAGATCAGTCAGGATCACATTGAATGGTGGAGTCGGCCTGAGGAGTGGAGCCTACTCCTCCTGCTATTTTCTTGTGATCTTTAGTTTTTTTCATACCTACAGCATGATAAACCTTACACAGAGTTGAATGCGGCAAAGATTGACAATCCTTGTCCCTGCGACAATGATTTTGCTGTGCGGTGTGAGATTGGGTAGTCTAGGCCTGTGTACTCAAGCGTTTGGGTGTATTAGAGGAGATCTCGGTGAAACACAGAGTCCTTACAGGGCTCAGTGGGCTGGATGCAGGGAGGATGGTTCCCCTGTCCGATGGGTTTGGAGAGCGGGCACTCTCTCAGAATGTGGGTCGCACCGTGTAGGACAGAGATAAGGAGACATTACTGCACGCAGAGACTGAGGAACGACCCTGCACCGGTGGCTGTGGAGTCATTCAGTGCTGTTGGACCTGAGAGCCATGGTTGTACATTACAGAGGCTGGCCCTTCGGCCCATTGTGTCCATGACCATCTTTTCCCAGTTATACTAATCGATTTGCCCACATTCCATCGGCATTCTTCTGCACCTCAACTATTTAAATATCTCCTATATAGCGATTATATCCCGCTCCACCACCTCCTCTGTAGCATGTTCCAGATATCACCCACTCTCAGTGTAAATCTATGTACTAAACCTCTCGTTTGTTTGTTTGTTCGTTCCTGAACTACAGACAAAAAGGTACACGATAGTGCGACAATTTTAGGCCCACCTTACTTACCGTCGTCCCTTTGGTGCGAATGGAAAGAGTTTAATTGAAATCGGTGTTATATTTTTTAAGTTATTCACATTTTAAAGTTTAAATTGATCTCCCAGGGAGGTAGAGGGAAGGGAGGAGGCAGGGGGTGGGGTGGGGTGGGGGGTTGGGGGGAGGAGAGGGTGCTGCACTAATGCAGGAGAGGTTTGGGCCCAACTTGGTCTAGTAAAACCTAAATCTCAGATATACTTTTAAATTCTTTGCTCTCAATATAAACCTGCACTCTCGTGATTTGATATCCCTGCATGCGAATAAGGTTTAGATAATTACCCTGCATCCTGCTGTAGACTTTGACAACATTCCCCACTATCCACAATTTTTGCTTCCTCGACAAACTTACTAATCACACCTCCCACATTCACATCCAAGCCATGATCATATAACATGAACAGCAAAGGTTGCAGCACCGATCTCTGCTGCACACCACCAGTCACAGACCTCCAAGCAGAAAAATCACCCTTCTACCGCTACCTTCTACCTCCAACCACCAAGCCAATTGTGGATCCATTTCACCAGCTCGCCTTGGCTCCCACCTGCCTTCGCTTTCTGACCAGCCTTACACGCGGAACATTGTCAAGTCCCTCAGTGAAGTTCATATATTGGTTCACAATGAGATCAGTGTGTTAGATGTGCACACCCATCAAATCCACCCGTGAATGCGCTCTCTTTCAACGACCCCACAACCACAAGTCTCCACCCATTCTGTCTAACACCTGATCATTCAACCTCTGCTTCCTTCCACGGTCCAAGCCACCCCCCCCTCTCTCTCACCCTCCACTCAAAGAAACAGGGGCAGGTCATCTGGCCCCTCACGTCTGCCCCCATTCACTATGATCATGGCAACTTCACCCCACACCTCTACCTCCCCTTTAACAACCTCAAATTACCGCTCACCTCAATCTCCTCTTGCTCCAAACTGCCTCCATATCTGAATAACCCGCTTCATTCCCCCATCCCCACCGCAATCTCGCAATCCTCCTCACTCTCTGCACTCGTCCACCCTCCCCACCTCACGAAATTACCCTCTCCATCCCCGGATAAAAACTCCGGGGGAGATGTCAGTTGTCCACCCGCTGTGGCCGGGGTGAAACCCCGGGCAAGATTTCAGTTGTCCGCCTGCCTGTGCCTGAGGCCGAGCGGCCTCTCCCCCGGTCCCGGGGCCGCGCTGCCCGAGTCTCCCCCCGACCCCCGGGGACTCTCTGATTCTCTGCTTCTCCCCCCAGTCTCCGTCACCCTGGATGTGGCAACAGCGAGTCCGCGGCTCGAGGTGTCTGAGGATCGGAAGAGGGTGAGATGGACCGGGACCCGGAGGAGTCTCCCTGACACCGGGAAGAGGTTTACAGGCAGTGGGTGTGTGCTGGGATCGGAGGGATTCACATCGGGGAGACATTACTGGGAGGTGGAGGTGGCGGGGAGTCTGGGCTGGAGTCTGGGAGTCGCCGCAGAGTCTGTGGAGAGGAAGGGACAGGACACACTGACCCCGGAGACTGGAGTCTGGAGCATCAGGCGGGGATGGGGTGACGAGTTTGATGCATTCACCTCCCCTCCATCCCGTCTCCCCGCCCGTCCCATCCCCGGGAGGGTGGGAGTTTATCTCAGTTACGAGTCCGGGACAGTTTCATTTTACGACGCGGACACCAAGTCCCATCTCCACACCTTCACTGGGAATAAATTCACGGAGAAACTTTATCCTTTCTTCGGGCTTTATTGGCTTGGAATCTGGGATGGAAAGTGGCTGAGAATCTGCTCCGGTTCCGCTCCGGGTGTGTAAAAGGGTCGGGTCCCGGGACCGGCGTCAGGAGCGGGGCTCAGGGGCTGTGGGGCAGAAACCCGGTGGACAACAGGTCGGCGCTGAACGGCTCCCGTTTAATCCCCAAATTCCGCGTCGTAAAAACCCCAGTGAGCGCGGAAATAAAACCAGGGGGAATGTAAATGTGGGAAGAGAGAAATAAACAGCAAGTGGAATCAGAGCTGTCGATCCGTTCATTTCAACGAGTTAACTGCGTCCGTCAACGGAACAGAAATACTTTTTTGTAATTCTGTGTCTTGTTGCTTTTATTTTCGTATGGCTTTATGGTAATTCGCATATCACTGTACCTTAATTGGTACACGTGGCAAAAAAAACCTTTGAAACCTATATCTCTAAAACTTACTAAACCTTACTTGGAGAATTTAATGCTTTTAAATTAGCTCTTGTCACACCTTGTCTATTTTTCTGATTATTGTGTAATGAGGATCTGTGATGAATGAATGAATGAATAAAACTGTATTTTCATTCAAAACTATACAGACGAGTGCATATTTCCGTTGCAACTGGCTTCAATGTAACACCAAATAATAAAAATTGATTAAAGAAAAATAAATAAATAAGTGACTCGCATATAAATTAATGGTGGTGGGTGATTGTGAATTCAAGAGTCTGATGGCTTGGGGGAAGAAGCTATTGCAGAACCTGACTGTTCTGCTCCGTATGCTGCAGTACCTTTGACCAGAGGGCAGCAGGGTGAACAGTCCGTGATGGAGATGGGTGGGGTCTTTAATAATGTTGTTGGCCTTGGACAAGCAGCGTTTGTGTGCAATGTCCTGGATGGAAGGAAGTGAAGTCCCGTTGATTTTCTCAGCCGTCCTCACCACTTTCTGCACGGACTTCCAGTCTGAGGCTTTGCAGTCCCCAGACCAGACAGAGATGCAGTTGGTCAGTATGCTCTCTATGGTGCCCCTGTAGTAAGTGGTGAGGATGGGATGGGGGAGGTGTGCTCTTGTCATCTGGCGCAGAAAGTGCAAACGCTGCTGGGCTCTCTTGACTAGAGCTGCAGTGTATAGGGACCAGGTCAGGCTGTCTGTGATCTGCACCTCCAGGAACTTAGTGCTACTGACTACCTCCACCGCGGTGTCACTGATGTGGAGTGGTGTGTGCCTGCAATGTTTTCTCCTGAAGTCAACGATGATCTCCTTTGTTTTTGCGACATTCAGGACCAGATTACTCATGTTGCACCAGTCCACCAGTTGTTTCACCTCCTCCCTGTAAGCCAGTTCATTGTCATCCCGGAAAAGGCCCAGCACTGTTGTGTCATCCGTGAACCTCATGATGTGGTTTGTACTGAACCTGGCACAACAGTCGTGGGTCATCAGGGTAAACAGCAGTGGACTCGGGACACAGCCCTGAGGGGACCCGGTGCTCAGAGAGATGATGTTGGAGATGTTGTTTCCAACCCGCACAGACTGGGGTCTGTTAGTGAGGAAGTCCAGTAGCCAGTTACACAAGGGGGTGCTAAGGCCCAGTGGACCCAATTTGCTTACCAAGTGCTGAGGGATGATCGTGTTGAATGCTGAACTGAAGTCCAGGAACAGCATTCGCACATATGTGTTCTTGTCCTCCAGATGTGCCAGGCTCAGGTGGAGTGCAGCGGATATGGAGTCCTCTGTGGAGCGGTTTGGCCGGTAAACAAACTGCAACGGGTCAGGTGTGGTGGGGGGGGGGGGGGGGGGGAGTCTGGAGATTATATGGTCCTTGACCAGCCTCTCGAAGCACTTCACCATTATGGGAGTGTGTGCTACAGGGCGGTAATCGTTGAGACAAGTGATTATGGATTTTGTTTGGCACTGGTATGATGGTAGCAGTCTTGAAGCACGATGGGACAATAGCGTGGATCAGCGAGGTGTTGAAGATGTGAGTGAGGACATGTGGCAGCTGATCAGCACATTCCCTGAGCACCCGGCCTGGTATGTTATCAGGGCCTGCCGCCTTCCGTGCGCTGACTCTTCTTAGGGTCCTCCGGACATCTGCTGTGTCGAGACTGAGTGCCTTGTCATCATGGTGAGGAATAGCTTTCTTCACAGGTGTGTTGTTGAGCGCCTCGAACCGTCCAAAATATTTATTGAGTTAATTGTGAAAGTTTGTGTTGTCTTCACAGGGCGGTGGAGCAGTCTTATAGCCTGTGATGGTTTGGATTCCCTGCCACATGGGCCTGGTGTTCTTGGGGTCATGAAAGAGACTCTGGATTTTCTGACCATGGGCACGCTTTGCTCGCCTGATGACTCGGTTCAGGCTGGCTCTTGCTGATCTGAGGGCCACCATGTCACCGGATTTAAATGCCGCATTTCGTGCTCTCAGCATTGCACGTGCCTCGGTGGTCATCTAGGGCTTCTGTTTGGCCCGTATAGTGATGATCTCGGTGACACAGATATCCTCTATGCACTTGTCCATGTACGCAGACACACACGCAGCGTACTCCTCCAGGCTGGTGTGTTGATTGTCAGTCGCAGCCTTCTTGAACATGTCCCAGTCAGTGCACTCAAAGCAGTCCTGTAATGCTGACATAGCTCCCTCTGGCCAGACCCTAACCTGCTTCACAGTGGGGTTTTCTCTGGTGAGCAGGGGCCTGTATGCAGGAATTAGCATCACTGAGAGATGGTCTGAGGAGCCAAGGTGGGGGCGGGGGACTGCCTTGAATGCCTTCTTGATGTTTGTATAGGCTAGGCCCAGTGTGTTCACTCCCCTGGTTGCAAAGTCCACATGCTGGTAGTAATGTGGGAGAACTGTCTTCATGTTGGCCTGGTTAAAGTCCCCAGCAACAATGAAAACACCGTCGGGATGTGTAGTTTGTAGGTCACTGATGGAGCAATAAAGGACATTCAGGGCCTCCTTAGTGTTTGCACTGGGGGGATGTACACGGCTGTGATGGTTATGATAGTAAATTCCCATGGCAGATAGAAGGGTCGACATTTTATTGTCAAAAACTCAATGTCTGGAGAGCATTGACTTGAGACCACTGTGGCATTATTACACCAGCTGTTATTAGTGTAAATGCACACACATAGCGACTGATTACTGTTCATTTCAGCTTTGATGGCAACCGGTATTCAAAAAACCGGAAGCAAGACCCCATGGCGCTGATGGCGGCGGCAACCCGAGACTCGCTGTTGCCGTGGCTCCTCATCCCCCTCCTCCACCCTCTCCCCCTCATCCCCCTCCCTCTCCGCCGGGCCTGCAGCGGCGACCCCGACCCCGACCCCGCCCGGCAGCGGCTCCACAAGGAGCGGCAGCGGCTGCGGAGAGAGGCGGCCATGGAGGCCCGGAGTGGAGGAGGGGAGAGAAATGGAGGGGTGAGAGAGAGGAGGAGAGAAAAACGGAGGGGTGAGGAGAAGAGGAAGAGGCGAGGGAGAGGAGGGGTGAGGGGAAGGGGAGGGATGAGGGAGAGGTGGAGGTGGAGAGGAAGAAGTGGGAGAAGGAGGTGCGGGGAGAGGGAGAGGATGAGTGGGAGATGAGGAGTGAGGGGGAGGTGGAGCAAGAGGAGGAGGGGTGATTCGGAGGTATCCTCTTTCTTCAGGAAACGGGGCTTCAACTCCACTCCACGTTGTTGTCCAGCCTCACTTACCCCCTCTGGCAGCTTGTTCCAGACACCCACGACCTTCTGTGTGAAAATGTTGTTCCTCAGGTTCCGATTAAATCTTGCACCTCTCACCACAAACCTGTGTCCTCTAGTTCTCGATTCCACTGCTCCGGGTAACAGACTGTGCATTTACCCTGCCTATTCACCTCTTGTTCTTGTGCACTTCAGCCTCCTGCGCTCCAATTAATAAATCCTTCCCTGCCCAACCTCTCCCTTTCGCTCTGACCCTCAAATCCTGGCACCATCTTCGTGAATCCACTCTGCAGTTGTTTCCAGCATTTTATCCTGCCTTACACTGTCCCAAGCGCTACACTCCGCTTCCGTCTATATTCAGGACAGTTTAATGTGTAACTGACCCCTCCCTGTGGTAGAGAGCGGGGGAACCCTCCATAGTTTCCGCGGGTGGATTTGTCTCCTTCCTTTAAAATGGTCGTAATGATGGTGACCCTCGGGTGCTCTGGCCGGCGCTCCTCTTCCCAGAGGAAGGCAGACATTGATGGTGAAACTCACCAGCGCCTTCAGTGCACCTGCACAACCTTTGGCCGTCTGAGGAGAAGACTGTTTGAAGATCAGGACACAATTCGCAAGTCCTCAATCATTTTAGAAACGGAGAAAATAGTTGCAGGAGTAGGCCATTCGGCCCTTCGAGCCTGCACCGCCATTCAATATGATCATGGCTGATCATCCAGCTCAGTAACCTGTACCTGCCTTCTCTCCATACCCCCTGATCCCTTTAGCCACAAGGGCCACATCTAACTCCCTCTTAAATATAGCCAATGAACTGGCCTCAACTACCTTCTGTGGCAGAGAATTCCACAGACTCACCACTCTGTGTGAAGAAATGTTTTCTCATCTCGGTCCTAAAAGACTTCCCCCTTATCCTTAAGGTGTAACCCCTGGTTCTGGACTTCACCAACATCGGGAACAAACTTCCTGCATCTAGCCTCTCCAACCCCTTAAGAATTTTATATGTTTCAATAAGATCCCCCCTAAGTCTTCTAAATTCCAGCGAGTATAAGCCTAGTCTATCCAGTCTTTCTTTTTTTTATTTTTTATTTTTTTTAAATTTTAACAAAACAAATACATGTATGAACTCATAGTACGCGATGGTACCTACATTATAAATTCGATTATACATTTAAATTCGATTATACATTTAAATTCGATTATACCTGTATTGTTCTGTATTATCTCCCCACCCACAACCCCCCTCCCCCCAGTTAGAAAAAAGAGGAAAAAGGAGAAGAAGAAAGATAAAGAAAGAAAAATTTTTAAAAAAGGAAAGAAAGAAAGAAAGAAGAAAGAAGGGAACCTGGAGACAAAAAGGAAACACTTCCGGCTAATTTTTTATTAAATTCTTTTTAGGGGTATCAAAACAATCCTGAAATTAAATATTTCCAATTCTTAATCCTAGTTTTAAAGTGAGTGGGTTCCAAAGTTTCAAAAAGAAATCATATTTATCTCTCAGATTATAAGTAGCTTTTTCTAATGGGATACAACTACGCATTTCTGCATACCATCTTGCAATTCTTATTTCATTGTGATCTTTCCAAGTGACCGCCACACATTTTTTTGCTATTGCTATTGCTATTTTGAGAAATCTTTCCTGATATTTATCTAAAATTAATCTTGGTAATATTCCTTTAGTATCTCCCAATAAAAACAACCTTGAATCCAATGGTATGGTCTTATTCATCAATTGTTCCAAAACGTTTTTTATGTCTTTCCAAAAAGGAGTTACCTTCGGACATGCCCATGTGGAGTGTAAAAAAGTACCCACATCCTGGTTGCATCTAAAACAAATTTCAGGTAAATTTGGATTTAAATTGTTTAATTTTTTCGGAGTTAAATATAGTTGATGTAAAAAATTGTATTGTACTAAACTATATCTCACATTAATAGTATTTTTCATACTTTCTAAACACAATCTTTCCCAACTTGGTTCATCAATGCTAATATTCAGATCTGTTTCCCATCTTTGTCTTGATTTTTGAATTCCTGTCTTTGGACTAGATTTTTGTAACAATTTATACATTGAAGATATAATTTTTTTAGTTCCCTTGCCCTGAATCAGGGATTCAATTCCTTTAATTTGAAATAAAAACATTGAATTACCTAACTTTTCCCTTAAATAAGATTGTAATTGATAATAGAAAAAAATACTATTCCCTGGAATTTGATATTTGTTTCTCAATTGAGAAAATGTCAAAAAATTATTTCCTTCGTAGCAATCTCCCATATGTTTAATACCCTTCTGTTCCCAGACTTGTAATATTTGATTATTCCAAGCAAACGGCAGTAATCTATTTTTTACTAATGGAGTCTTAGCTGTTAGAAAAAATCTTTTATCATTAGCTTTAACTGTTTTCAACAATATATTAATTAAATGTTTTAGCAAAGGTGACTCTTGATCCTTAACTAATAGCTTCGCTTCCCATTTATAGATAAATTCTTCTGGGCATAGTTCTTTTATTTTATCCATTTCAATTTTAACCCATGCTGTTTTTCCACCCTCTTGATAAAAGGATGAAATAAAACTCATTTGTGCTGCCAGATAGTAATTTTTAAAATTTGGTAATTGCAGTCCACCTAATTCAAATTTCCATGTTAATTTTTCCATAGACACTCTTGGCATTTTACCTTTCCAAAGAAAATTTCTCACAATTTTATTCAATTCTTGAAAAAAATTATTTGGTAAAGGTATAGGCAGTGTTTGAAATAAATACTGTAACCTCGGAAAAATATTAATCTTAATACAGTTCACTCTCCCTAGCAATGTAATTGGAAGATTCATCCATTTCTTCAAGTCCTCCTCAATTTTTTTAATTAGTGGTTTATAATTTAGTTTATACAGATTATTTAACTTATTATCTACTTTAACCCCTAAGTACTTCATGCCTTCTTTTTGCCATTTAAACTGACTTTCTCTTTTACATTGGATCATAATTACCTTCAGAAAGAGGCATTATTTCAGTTTTATCTTTATTAATTTTATATCCTGATACTTTCCCATATTCTTCCAGTCTGAAATATAATTTTCTTAAGGATTCCAATGGTCTAGTAAGACAAATTAAAACATCATCTGCAAATAAAGTAATTTTGTGATTTTCCTGATTCACTTTAAATCCTTCAATGTCTAAATCTGATCTTATTAGCTCTGCCAGAGGTTCAATGGCCAATACAAATAAAGCCGGTGACAAGGGACATCCCTGTCTACTAGATCTTTCCAAATTAAATGATTGAGAAGATTGGCCATTTGTCACCACTTTGGCTTTAGGTTGTTTATAAAGAGCTTTTACCAAGTTAATGAAACCATTTCCTAATCCGTACCCTAATACTTTAAATAAAAAATCCCATTCTAACCTGTCAAACGCCTTTTCAGCATCTAAAGCAACTGCTACGCTCAATTCCTTGCTTTTCTGTGCTAAATGTAAAATACTTATAAATCTTGCTACATTATCAGATATTTTCCTTTTTTTGACAAATCCAGTTTGGTCCTCTTTAACCAGCTTTGTTAAATATTCTGCCAATCTCCTTGCCAAAAGTTTAGCAACTATTTTATAATCTGCATTCAACAATGATATTGGTCTATAAGAAGATGCATTTAAAGGGTCTTTCCCTTTTTTAAAAATTACGGTTATAATTGCCAGTGAGAAGGATTCTGGTAATGTAGAAGTTTTTTCCGCTTGATATATCACTTCCATAAATACTGGTAACAACAAATCTTTAAATTTTTTATAGAACTCAGGCGGGAAACCATCTTCCCCTGGAGATTTATTACTTGGTAAAGAATATAATACTTCCTCCACCTCTCTCAAAGTAAAGGAGGCATTTAGTCCCATCTGCTCCTCATTAGAAATTGTTGGTAATTGTATCTTGGATAAAAAATTATTTATCTTAATTTCATCCTTTTCAGATTCAGAATGGTACAGATTAGTGTAGAATTGCTTAAATACCTCATTGATTTCTCTAGGTTTATAAGTAATAATGTTTTGATCTGTTCTAATTGAATTTATTGTTCTTGATATTTGTTCTTCTTTCAGTTGCCATGCCAATACCTTGTGCGCTCTTTCTCCTAATTCATAATATCTTTGGTTAGTTCGTAATATTAGTTTTTCTGTTCTGTAAGTATGTAAAGTATTGTATTGAAATTTTTTATTTGCAAGCTGTGTTTTTTTCGTATCTGAAGAAGTTTTCTGTTAAGTCTTTTTCTAATACGGTGATTTCTTTTTCTAATCTTTCAGATTCGTTCCTATAGTCTTTCTTTATCTTAGATGAGTAGCTTATAATTTGGCCTCTCAAATAAGCCTTCATTGCATCCCATACAATAAATTTATCATCAACTGAATTTAAATTTGTTTCCAAAAATAATTCAATTTATCCTCGAATAAAATCACAAAAGTCTTGCCTTTTCAATAGTAAAGAGTTGAGTCTCCATCTATAGACTGACTGTTCTTTATCTGGCATCGTAATTTTCATTAATAATGGTGAGTGATCTGATAACAATCTAGCCTTGTAATCTATTTGTATTATTCTACCCCTTAATTGAACTGAAATCAAAAATAGATCTATTCTAGAATATGTATCATGTCTATTGGAATAGAAGGAGTAGTCTCTTTCCCTGGGATGGCTTTTCCTCCAAACATCTATTAAATTTAAAATTTCCATTAAATTCAAGGTTGCTTCGCTGCTCTTGTCCTTGTCGTTGTCCTTGATGATCTATCCATTACTGGATCTAAACAAAAATTGAAATCTCCCCCTATCAATATATTTTCATGTGCTTCCGCCAGATTTAAAAGGTACCCTGCACAAACTTCTCATCATCTATATTTGGTGCATATATATTCATTAAGGTCCACAATTCTGAGAAAATTTGACAATGTACCATTACAAATCTACCTACTGGGTCACTTACAATATTTTGTATCTTAATTGGTAGCGTTTTCTTAAATAGGATAGCAACCCCTCTTGCTTTTGAGTTAAAAGAAGATGCGACCATACTTCCTACCCAATCTCTCTTTAACTTTTGATGCTCTTTTTCCGTTAGATGTGTTTCTTGCAAGAAAGCTATATCTACTTCAATTTTTTCATCTGTGTTAAAATTCTCTTCCTTTTTATCGGTCCATTTAACCCATTCACATTATAGCTTAAAAAATTTAATGTCTTATCCATTCATTCCTTTTTTTTTCTTTTTTTTTTCCTTTTCCTTTTTTTTTTCTTTTTTCCTTACCTTGATACCTCTTCGGTATTTACATTGTGCCGTATTTCTGTGTGCTCCCTCCATAGTCCAGGTATAAAAACAGAAAAGAAATAAGAAAGATAGAGAAATAGACCCTCCCTCTAATGTTGTTAATAAATAGATTAGCAACATTACCCCCCTCTATTATACGAGGTGTGGTCCACACCACACTTGTGCCCATGATTATGGTGGAGCATCCACATTCTCCAACCCCCCCCGATATATCAAGTACTTCTAAAAATTAACAATCCTTAATACAGTTAATCCCCTCTATAGTATACAGAAATTATTAATAATCAATCATTCATAAATCTTCTTAAGCATTTCTCGATGGCAATTCTTCCGCATACTCTTCTGCTTTGACAAAGTCTTTAAAAAAATTTATATTCTCCAGTGTTGATCATAATCTTCAAAGTAGCCGGATGCAGTAAAATAAACCTAGAGCCTTTCTTCCATAGAATATTTTTTGCCTTATTAAATTCTTTTTTTCTGCTCAACAAGGCATTACTGATGTCTGGGTAAAAGATTATTTTAGTACCTTCATGTTCTATTGGTTTTCCCTCTCTTATATTATTCCCGACTGTTTTGAAAACCAATTCTCGATCTTGGTATCTTAAAAATTTAATCAACACAGATCTTGGTTTTTGATTAGCCGAGGGTTTCGGTCTTAGAGCCCTATGTGCTCTTTCTATTTCCATCCGACCTTGTTTATCTATTCCCAGAGTGGTCACTATCCAATCTTGAAAAAAGTTAATTGGGTCTTCCCCTCCACTCCCTCTGCAAACCAACAATTTTAACATTATTTCTCCTGCTATAGTTTTCCAAGGCATCCAACTTCTCTGCCGTCTTTTTTGCTTTCAATTGCTGCTGCAGTAATACTGTCTTCATTTTTTTCCACTCTAGATTTTAACATTCATTTTCATTGTATATTATCCACTTTATTTGTCACTGTTTGAAATTTTTCCTCCATTTTTTTCAAAGCCTTACGAAATTTATGTTATCTCTCCTCATTAATTTGTTATCTCCTTCAATTTTCTTGAGCCTGTTAATAACATCCCCCCCCCCCCCCCCCACCGGGTCAAGACCTCCCCTCCTCCCCTCCTCTCTCTCCCCCTCCCCTCACTCCCCCCTCCCCTCCCTCCCCTCCCTCCTCTCTCTCTCTCTCTCTCTCTCTCCCCCTCCTCCCTCTCCCCCTCCTCCTCTCTTCTCCCCTGACCTGTGTGTAAACGTTGAGAAGCACCGGGTGATCGTCGCCGGGCAGGAAGAAGTTCATGCGGGCGTTGTCAGCGTGGACCACCTTGTCCTTGGCCGGTAGAAGATGGCAT